>NW_017536919.1:54527-57090 GCF_001853355.1 Bactrocera latifrons | reverse complement strand
GGACAGACAGACATCCGGAATAAACATTCTAAACAGCATATAAGCGACATAATCAGAACGTTAACATCGATATAATGCGTTGCAGATGTTTAAAGACGAGCTACGAAAATAGTGCTGTGCTCCAAAACGAAAGCGGGAATTAAGAATAATCTTTAGTTATTCTATAAAAATATATTTAACTTGGATTCCTCCAAGGTTTCTTTTTTTAAATATATACATATATTGTATGTTTACACGATGGACATTATGTTACTAGCTATGCCTATGATCAGGGATGATGGGATGCCCAACTTATTCCAGTGTGAGAGCGCCTCAAAATAAGCGTTTTTTATAACATTTTCCATTATGGCCAGATCACACCAGATAAGAATTTTTGGACATTTTAAATTAACATACCCAACATTTATTACGATTGCAAATTATTATATATTGGACTTCTAATATATGGCGAAACTACTTAATTCCTTTTTTATGATTTTATGGTATATTAAAACAACTGAATTTCGATATTTCAATACTTAATAAGGTGAATTAAGCCTGTTAGTTCTCAATTAATAAATGTTTTTAATCATTTGTAAAAGAATATTAATTCTATTATGCATCAAATTACAAAACGGTTCATGATATATATTTAAATTTCGAATTTTCTTTGATTTTCATTGTTTCAAAGTTTTATTAGCGATCTTGAACGGCGGCAATAAATTCCTCCGTTCACATATATTTTTGGTATAATTTCAATCTGGCCGTTCCAGTCTTTCCGATTGCAAAACGTCAAAACCTACTCAATCCAGTCAACTGTCAAAGTTCGGTAGGTTTTGACGTTTAGCAAATCGTTTAGGAGTTGGGGATCTCATTATCTCTGCCTATGATTATATTTAAACTCTTTTATAGCAGTGCAGTCAACTCGTGTCGGCTTCTGATTGGCTAATTCCGGTGGCGTGGCATCTTGGATAATCTCATGCATGTTGTGTTGGTTACGTGGTGGCTGTACATTCTTGTATGATGATGCCCCTCCATGTGTCTATGTATTGATTACGTTGTATATGCCTGATGTGGTATTGGCTTGTTGTTGTTGATCACGTGGCGGCTGTACATTCTTGTATGATGATATACGTGATGTGGTATTGGCTTGTTGTTGTTGGTCATATATGTATGGCTAGGTGTTAACTCCCCCGTCCTTTGGTGAAAAGATCTCCTGATCTTTTCATACGCTAGTTCTGGCGTCTTTTTTGATGAGATGTTCCATACCTTGTTGTTTTAATATTTTCTCGTATTGTTTGAGTGTTTTACATTTCATACTTGAATATTATAACTTAAATCCTAGATATAACATTATTCCTGATACAAGATTTACTGCTATTGTTATTGGAGTATTTCTTATTGGGTGTTCCTCATAAGGAATTACTAACTAATGAAGTTTCTGTATATGTGACCTGGTCTACGAAAAGGGAGCTAACGTGCGAAAACTAGTTTTCTGGGAAACAGCTGTTAAAAATCTCATCTTCCATCCGAAAATTGATTTTTTGGATTTTTTGACACCTAAGTCCCCTTTCCGTAGACCAGGTCACATATTATTAAATTTATATTGAGTATCTGTTTCTAAAGTTTCTAAGATTTCAATATTTTCTTGTCCGTGTGCTAGGATATATTGTTTTATTTCTTCATTTTGATTATGAAATATTTCATTATTAATCTTTGTTTCATTTGTAAATTGTATGAAGTATGTTCCCTCGTAAGTTTCGTTATTTACTCGATTTATTCCACTAATTAGTACATTACCTTCACTGATTTCTTTAATTTCCTTGTTATTTTCTTCTACCGTTCTACATTGAGCTTGTAAATTTAATAATATACGGATGGTACAGTTATCAATTTTGTTTCCTTTACATATATACGTGGATAAAATATTTTTACATTTGTCGATTCTTTTGATTCCACTTGCACATTTAGATATTTTATTGTCTAAAACTAATTTTCCATGTTTATATGATATAGGTGTTACATCGAATGTCTTGCATTTTTCTTTTATAATTAGGTATTTGTATACTACAATAAATGTGTCATTAATCCTACATACATGTATATCAGAATATTCCATAATATTGATTACCGGAATTTCTGTATTTTCTGATTTCATTATTTTTTCAATATCATAAATATTTATTGATGGTGAATAAAAGGTTTTGTATCTTCCGAAATTAATTGTTAGAGCTAAGTCTTCTAATTCTTTGTGAATTTCCTGCAACATTGTGTGTTGGGTAATTGTTTTATAGTTGAATGTTTCTCAAAATGGGTGTTGATCAATCTTTGTTTGTTATTATTTTCGTCGTAAATTTTTTTTAATGTCTACCATGTCGTAATGGTCTGGTACTCCTATAACGAAACTAAATGCTGAACCTAAAAAATTTAAACTTCTAGGCTTCTCCTGATTAAGAGTTGGTCTTAGTATGATAAGATTTTGGTTAAATTAATCATGTGGAATAGGTAATCTGAATTTTCGTAGATGTAACTGGAATACGTTTCTGTTAGCAAGTATTTTTTATTTTCCACATTGGTCACATGT
>NW_017536919.1:27244-52722 GCF_001853355.1 Bactrocera latifrons | reverse complement strand
GAAAATATTGGAAACGCATCATGGCATTAATGATGTTGTTTAGGGCAACAAGGTGTTTGCGCGGTAGGATTTTTAAGACGCCGTTGCCGATACTGTCGTGCCCTGGAGCTTTCCGGTTTTTGAGGGAGCGGATGGCCTCGGAGACTTCTTTCGGGGAGGTGGGCTGAAACTCGACCGTCTGGAAGGTTGTGCTCCGGACAGTTTCTGACATTACTTCGTGAAAAGAAGAGAATTTTTGAAGGCTTGGAAAGGGAGAGCATTGGTTTTTAAGGGATTGAGCGAAGACGTTGGCTTTGTCCTTGTCCTGTGGGTAAGAGCTGTCGTCTTTAATTAGGGCGGGGAGGTGGAGTTTACGGTTTCGTAAGGATCTGATAACCTTCCAGCAACTTTTAGGGTGCTGTTCGGCTTCAGCGATAAAGGAATTGAAGTGTTCAGAACTTTTTTGGTGGAGGAGAACCTTTAGTTCCCTTTGGGTGGAATTTAAGGCTTGGCGATGTCGGGGGAGTCTGTGTTTTTGCCAGAGTTTGCCCATTTTGTTTTTCCTGGTGATGAGTGCACGGATACGTAGGGGAAGGTTATTTGGGTTTGTGGTAGCTTCTATTGAGGAGGTGGCTGGTATTATTGACCTTTGGATTTCCTCCGTCAGACCTGCGACCGCCTTCTGAAGATCAGCTATGGAGTTGATTGGGGTGCAAGTGAAAGCGGAGGTTTCCAGCAAGTATTTCAGGTGGAGGAAATCGGTTTTGGTCTTTAACCGAGGGGAAAGTAGGGGGCGATTTGTAAGCTCCAGGTAGACCGGGGAGTGGTCTGAACTGAGCTCCGGGAGAGTCCAGGGGTCTCTGCTGAGGGTCACGTTTTTTGTGAGAAATAAGTCCAAGGTGCTTGCTTGGAATCTGGGACTTGTAGGTGGTAGGTCGGTTCGGAGGGTGCTTCGATATTGAAGTTATGTTGGAGAGACATTCTCCAGAGGGTCAATCCGTTAGTATTATTCGTAGAACGGTTCCAAATCCTATATTTAGAATTGAAATCGCCTGCGATAAGGGTAGGGGTTGAAGAGTCGAAAAGGGACGAAATGTTGAAAGGGCTTTTGTCAGGAGGGATGTACACAGTGATGATCCTGTGCCTGCGTGAGTTGAGGAATACGTCAATTCCTACAGCCTCGAGTGTTGAGGGGCCAGTGTTGGCAGCTAGGTGGTGGATAGAACTCTTCACACAGATGGCGACACCGCCCCCTTTGGAATCTGGGCGGTCGTTTCTGTAGATTGTGAAGTTCGGGATATAAAGGGATTTTTTGGAGTTCAGGTGAGTTTCGGTGATGCAAACGACATCAATGGATTTGTCTTCTATGAGCTGGATGAGTTCGATCCTTTTGGGCGTGGAAAGTCCGTTGGCGTTCCAGTTTAGGATTTTCAGGCCACGGTTAGTTCCTGAAGACGGTGGACAGGAAGTCCCGAAAAAGCTTCTCTAAGTGAGCAATGTTTGGGGCAGGATTGGACGTTGTGTTTTTGGCAACCTCGGCGTATGAGCGAGTTGTCCTTTGGGAACGTGGTTGGGGTTGGGGTTGAGGTTGTGGTGTGGGTTGTGCCGGGGAGCGGGTGGCTCTCCGTGGGAGAGCCTTGGGAGTGTTGTGGGCCTTTTTTGGAGCTCCGGGTTGGTGTTTTTGGGGCGTTTTAGGGCAACCCCGATAGGTGGCGCGATGTGGGCCCTTGCAGTGGATGCAGGTGGGCTTCGCGTTTTTTTGCTCTTTGAAAGCGCAGAATGACGTGGCATGGGCGCGACCGCAGAAGGCGCAGGCCCAAGGTGCGAAGCAGTAGTTTGCCGTGTGGGCGAAGTTAAGGCACCGGAGGCATTGTGGTATTACTTTAGATTTTCGCTTTGCCTCTACTCTGACGGTGAGGCCGGCGATTGATTTTAAATCAAAAATCGCCTTCGCTGAGGAGTGCGAAGGGTCAAGATTGACCGTTATTAGGGCCATATTTTTGGGCCTCTGCGCATGCGGTGAATGCTCTTCACCGCTGCATTTTTCATCCTCAATTCGTTGAGGATGGTTTCGTCATCGAGGCATTCGAGGACGCCTCTGATCACGACAATCAGGTCCTTGTCCTGGTGAAGCTGATTGGTTGTATAGGGGATTTTGTGTTTTTCCAAGGCAGAAGTAAATTCCCGAAACCCGTCAACAGTTTCGGGGTAGACGATGATGGCTTCAGATACCACTTTGGCGGACCTGATTTTTATGTCTGCTTTGCTCAGACCGGAGCTCACCTTTTCCCACGATTCCTTCTTGAGGATTCGAATAGGAGGAGGGTTTCTCTCTTAGAGGGGGTCATGTCCTCGCTCTCATCGGAGGAGGATGAAGAGAGGAAATCGTCAATTGCGACGGTTTCGGGGGGAGATGTGGTGCGGCGCCGCTTTGGAATTTCCGGTTTGGGTACTTCCCGTTTGAGTTTCTTCCGGCGGCGAACTTCGATGAACACGGTGTCATCGGGTGGATCGATGCTTATTTGAGCATTTTCGGGAGAGGTGGTAGCATCGTTGGAGTTGTCGTTGGAGTTGTCATTGGAGTTGTTATTGGAGTTGTCATTGGAGTTCCCGTTGGGGTTTGTGGTGGTGGAGTTGAAATTGTTGTAGTTGTTGAGTATGTGCTCTATTCTGAGCAGATACCCACGGAGGTCATTAACGAAGGCGGTAAGCTCGCCCTCGCTCAGAGAGGAAGGGTTTGGGAAAATCATCCTTTCCCTTTTTTTTGTTACTTTTTTATTGAGTAACACAATGTTCTCACTTTTCCACTGCACTGCACTGCACTGTTTTTTGTATCTTTGTTATTAAATACACACTTTACGCACTAATTTATAGATGTCTGTCTGTCTTGAGCAATTGCTTCAGACATTTTCACTTTTATAAACTTTTATTTTGTATTTATTAAATACACGCCATGTGGGTGATGTCTATCTGCATGATTTATTAAATACACACTTTACGCACTAATTTATGTTCGATCTTGTTCGTGGCTTACGATACACGACTGTTGCTATGTTCTGTGTCTTGTCGTCTCTAACTGTCTTGTCTGTCTGTTGTCTCTATGTATGATTATTTGAAGTACGCGTGTACTTTATTTGTAGATCGTTTAGCAAAGCTGTAGTACCAATGCCAATGAATATGTTTTCGTTGTCTGTCATCACCTCGGTACAGTTCGGAAATACTTGGCATAATACTTCTTCGAATATTTCGTGAAATTGTCTTTTTGTATCAAGTTTACGAAAATATGCATATTTCGACTGTCTAAAATACATGACAAGAAATTTCTGCCGTTTATGTAGAATATATCTGCTTGTATAGATGTACCTGGTGCCTGCGGTGTTGGTGTTTTACCTAACAATTGTTTTACTGGATGTCTTTCGTATTTATTCTCTGTACGGTTGTATTGTTATGCCACGTTTCCAGGTTTGTGTGAAACGTTGTCACAATTTTTGGTTTCATTATTTGTTTTAACGTTTCTATCATATATTCTTCAGTATTACATTTTATTTCAAAGCGCTCGTGCCGCGGAAATATGGTTGCCGCGGTTTTTTCATTTACTTGTGCTGGTGTTAAAATTATTTGTGTTCTTAAAAAATTTAATGGTTTCGCTACCATTTGTATGTTTCGTAATGCTGAGGATTCAGCTGAGTGAATTGACGTGTCGGACATTGCGTTTACTTGGCGTGATAATGCGTCAGCTACCACATTCTCGTGTCCTGGTTTATACTTAGTTTCGCGCCGTATTCCTTATTAGATTTTTCCATCTCTTTAGTTTAGTATTCGGATTTTTTTTCCGATATTGAAAATATTAGAGATTGGTGATCTGTATAGATGGTTAAGTCTGCTATACTGTACAAATAGTTCCATAATTTTTGTAATGCCCAAATTATGGCTAACATCTCTTTTTCGTTAGTGGAGTAATTTTGTTCCCTGGCATAGTTACTGGCATCTGTAGTTACATCAAGTCCTTTCACAAAGTCTGGTTGATAAAGTTCTAATTTTGCCTTTCATTTATTTTTTATTTCTTCAATTGCTGCTAGTGCTTCTTTGTCTCAGTTAATTTTCACATTTGTGCTTTTATTTTTCGATATAATACCGTTTTCTCCCTTTAAGTAAATCGTTCATGGCTTGCATATATGTGCGAAGTTCTTCACGAATTTCCTGTAGTAGGAGGCTAATCCTAAAAATGACCTTAATTCTATCAAAGTCTCTGGGGTTTTATATCTGTCAATTGCTTCTATTTTCCGTAGGTCTACTTTTATTCTACCATTATTTATAATATGGCCCAAAAATTCCGTTTTAGTTTGGGAAAAATTTGATTTTTCCTCCGAGATTTTCATATTGGCTGCATATAGCGTATGCACAATATTTGTGATGTCTTTAATATGTTGCTCTGGGTCAGCAGAGTAAATTAGAACATCGTCGATATATACATAAGCAGATTTTCCAATAAATGGTCTCAGAATATCGTCCACTCATCTCTGGAATGTAGCTGGAGCGTTCTTTAGGCCGAATGGTAGGCAAAGGAACTCATATTTTGCCCCATTGACTGAAAATGCAGTCTTCTCCCTGTCTCCTGGTTTAATCATTATTTAGTGAAATCCATCTAGAGTCTGGAATCTAGTCTAATGTTGTAAAATATCTTGCCTTACCTAAATTCTGCGTTGTCTGCTTGTTTAATTTTTGAAAGTCTATAACCATTCTTTTCTTTGGTTTTCCTTCCTCATCTATGCCCTTTTCTGACACTGTCCATATTGGTGAATTATATGGGCTTTTCCTTTCCCTAATTATTTCATTTTTTAAAAGTTTTTGTATTTCCTTCTCGACAAACTACTGATCTGCATAAGGATAGGGATATTGTCGTACCCAAACAGGTTCTCTTGTTTTAGTCCTGATCTCTGCTTGTATTGTGGTCGTAAAGGGTAACATTTCATTATTATAGTTATTTTCCATTAACTCCTTAATTTCTTTTACATATGTTTTGTCTCTTATTGTATAGTTTATTTGTTCCTTTTTTAATCTCCTGTTTTTTCAAGTTATTGAATACTCAAATAAGTCTAGTTTGGCTTTCATTTTTATTGTATTATATGTCTAATTCTTTTAAGTGTTCTGTTTCGTAAAAAACTGTGTCAAACCCTACAAGATTGATTTCCCTCTTGTGGGTAACTGTTGACGTTCCATGCAATGTATTGAATTTAATGGGTTTTGTTAATTTAATTCTTTCCGCAAAGGGATAACTTTTATTCACGTAACTACTGGTCGCACCTGAATCTATTAAAATATGCACGAATCTTCCATCTGGTGCAGTACGTCTAAGCATTCTTATAAAAAATGCTTTTGTACCTTATGACTATTACTTTCATAACTTACGCTAGGCGCTTAGTTGTAGAGTGATTCTGCATCATTTTCCTGTGCATCGTTTATCTGGTTCACGCGTAGTGTTTTCCTTTGGTGCGCATTAGATTTTTCGTCTCTATCCCGTTTAAACTGATTACCAATTCTCAGCATTGCTGTTCTGAACGGGTTTGGTGTCTGCCTTGGTTCCTGTTGTATATGTTGCGGTGCAGGATTATACGGTTGTCTTCTGAATCTTGTAGATGAAGGTTCTATCTTCATAGGTTCTGCTGACTGCATTACTTGTTGAGTTTGCATGTAGTTTAGCTGGAATCTTTGTTAGTTTTGTGGGTTTCGCCACTGCTGTTGATTACGTTGTTGCACCCTGGGTATGCATTCTAGTTGATGGTAGTGTGAATCGCGTTGCATAGTTCTCGATATGCCGTAGGCTTTCATCAGCTTTGTACAACTTCTGGAGTACAGCGCATTTTTTGTGCCTAAGCTCCTTAATCCTGCGATAAAGGTTCTTACTGCTTTCATCTGGACTTCTTTGGATAGAGCACTGATCACATATTCGTTTTTATGCGCCATCTCTATTTTATATATGTGTAGAGGTTTCTCTGTTTGCCTGATTCTCATCATATATTCCTCGAGGACATAGAGTGGACGTTGGTCAGCGTAAGAATCATCCAAACGATCTATGATCTCCTCAAAATTTAGTTTGGTATTATTGGTGATGCGGATTTGTGCAGCTCGTCCCGTAACTTTTCCTCTAAGCAAGATTAGGGCTTCTGTATAGGTATTCTGGCCGCGGAATATCTTCACATTGTTCATTGATGTCACTGCTCTCCAGTTCCTATTTTCGTGATGATCTCCGGTAAAGTTCGTTAGGGCTGACTTAAAGAGTTCTAAGTCGACTTCCTTGGGATCTGTGTACGTAGAGACTTCATCCTGTGCCTCGATTACTGGTGTTGTACCAATTTGGGTTTCAGCGAATTTTCTCTACAAATGAAGTACTATCGCTTGGAGTGCTTGGATCTCTGCTGCTTGTTGTGCCATTTTATTATTATTATTATTTTTTTTTTTTAATTTGCTAACCGTTTTGAAATAAACTCGAATTTTATTTCTGAATTCACTGTTATTTCTTAGTCGCGAAGGTTTTTTTACCGAATCCTTTTATTGACCGGTCACTGCTCGGGCGCCAATTAAGAATAATCTTTTATTATTCTATTATCTTTTGTTATTCTATACAAATATATTTCCTTTGGATTCCTCCAAGGTTTCTTTATTTAAGTATGTACACATATTGTATGTTTACACGATGGACAATATAGGACTAGCTGTGCCTATGATTATATTTAAGCTGAGAACAAGTGTTGTATGCGCGTCAGTCTTTTATAGCAGTGCAGTCAACTCGTGTCGGCTTCTGATTGGCTAATTCCGGTGGCGTGGCATCTTGGATAATCTCATGCATGTTGTTGTTGGTTACGTGGTGGCTGTACATTCTTGTATGATGATGCCCCTCCATGTATCTGTGTGTTGATCATGTTGTATATGCCTGATGTGGTATTGGCTTGTTGTTATTGGTCACGTGGTGGCTGTACATTCCTGTATGATGATGTTCCTCCATGTGTTTGTGTGCTGATCACGTTGCATATGCGTGATGTGGTATGGGCTTGTTGTTGTTGGTCATATATGTATGCCTAGGTGTTAACTCGGGCGAACTATTGTTGTGCTATACAAACTAATACAGTACCCTCTCCATAAACTTCATAAATTTTATTGATGGCTTGCGTGGAATTCTTCCTTATTTTATACAATAATTTTAACATATAGGGAATAAACACCTTATGACACAAGGACTGAGGCGAGAAAGACCTTGTGGCATTTACTAGAGTGGCCATATAAAGGAGCGCAAATTTGGTGTGGGATTCCTTGTGGGAGAGAAACTCCGTAGCCGAGTACTGTCTTTTAATCCGGAGGATGAACATCTTGCCACATGTGAATAAAAAAATGCCCATCCCCAAATGGATCAAGGCTGATCGACTTCGCTAGGGTTCGTAATTTGGTTATCTGCGGTACTAGATTCAATCATATAAAAACTTATCAAGCCATCTGGCTGTATCCGGATCGAAAAACCACCAACCAGATCCATCATGTTATGATAGACAGAAGACACGTCACCAGTGTTCCAGACGTGCTTGTTGCATTCAAAATTTGCACTCTCCTCTGTGCAGCAAAAAACACAAGAAAGATTCAATGTCGAGAAGCTGTAATCACAACAGACAGCAGAATGATTTTCTACTCGACTTGCACTCCTGCTCTCTGAGAGCACTGGTCAATTACTCGGTATAAAGAACTGTGGTACAGCATTTCAAACTCCTTACATATAGCCGCAACAGAAACCATTGGTTTTCGGAAAATGCAAAAAAAAAACAGCTTTATCGACGAGGAGTGCCGTGTTGTGGCGGAGAGAACACACTCTGCCTGCATCGCAACGTTACGATCGACCACAACACGTGCCGGATGGGATAGATAAAGAGAGTTGAAGTGGGAAGCGAGACATATTTGCAGACAGAAGAAGAAAGAGACCGAAATGCATGAGGATGAAGAGCTTGACAACCTGGCCGACAAAGGTAATGCTCAAAAATTGTAGGAAAAAACGCTAAGAATATGTTTCAATAGCGGGGCATACACTTGTAAAACCACAAAAGGGGATCTAGTGACTGAATAGCTTTCTTAACATCACATATAAGGTTCTATTCAGCGTATTATGTGAAAGAGTGAAGCCCACAGTCAACAAACTGGTTGGACCTTATCAGTGTGGCCTGGAAAGTTAACAACTGACCAGATATTCACTATGCGCCAAATGCTGGAAAAGACCCGTGAAAGGAGAATCGACACACATGATCTTTTTGTCGATTTCAAAGCTGCTTTCGACAGCACGAAAAGGAACTGCTTTTATGCCGCGATGTCTGAATTTGGTATCCCCGCAAAACTTATACGGCTATGTAAACTGCCGGTGAGCAACACCAAAAGCTCCATGAGGATCGGAAAGGACCTCTCCGAGCGGTTCGATACCAAAACGAGGTTTTAGATAAGGCGACTCACTATCGTGTGACTTCTTCAATCTGCTGCTGGAGAAAATAATTCGAGCTGCAGAACTTAATCGAGCAGGTACAATCTTTTATAAGAGCGTACAGCTGCTGGCGTATGCTGATGATATTGATAACATCGTTTCTCTTGGAACCAGCGTAAACACCACCAACAATGTCAGCCTAGAAATCCAACGCAGGATAACTCTTGCCAAAACCAAACTCTATAGGTCACTGATAATTCCTGTCCTGCTGCATTTTGCAGAGGCTTGGATGATGATAGCAACTGATGACTCGACTTATTAGGTTTTTAAAACAAAAGTCAGATCCAATAAAAAAATAAATAAATAATGAAAAAAAATTAGCTCTCCATTTCCCAGTAGCGAAAACACTTGACACCTTGTTACTAAGACATTCCTGCAACCCCTGAGTCTACTGCGCCTAGCAGACCAAAAACATGACTTGTGTAAAGTGCAAAGTGCACAGCACATCCATAATGCCCAGATAGTTCATGATCTAAATGAAAAACCTCCCTGTCAGCGAACGAGCCTCGTAGCGTTGGAGCATCATGCTCCCAATAGTTGGGGTCAACTCACTATTTATTGCAGACAAAGAGCTCGAGTTGACCTAAGAAGCTAGGTAGCAAGAATAACAAGATTAATCAAATGGAACTTTTATTTAACAATCCAGTAATCGAACCCAAAACCGAATTAAAAGGTAAACAATTTATCCGTTACATTTACTGTCAGAATTGGGATTACCAAATAAATTCCCAAAGAGATAGATTAACGATCTGAAGACTAATAAACTGAAAAACAAGCTGGAGCCACGTGGTATGTCAACAAATGGTTACCAGATGGATAGCCAATAAGTGGAGTTTGGCCAGAATTACCATCGTGGTTATCAGATGTCATGGAAACACAAAACATTAATGTTTCGGATTGGGATTAGGAGAAGAAACAATGAAATAGGAATAAAGCGGAGAGACTCAATATTCATGGACATTGACACAGGGAAAAGCAGGATACATGTGTATCTCAGATGTTTTGATCAGCAGAGGTGTCATCGCAATGTTTGGATATATCAACACAGGTGGTCTCACAGTTGAAAGAACAGAATGCACATATATCTCAGGCGACCTCAAGAATAACAGATGCATCTATACTAATTTTGGAAGAATGGGATAAAATTAAAATTGAAAAGGAACAATGGAGAGATCGTTTCCACGAGCCCAAACCATACACTTATGTCAACAGCCTTTGCCAAGAAAAAAACTCGGTCCTCGGTAGTGAACACAGGAAGCAGATCTTCCAAATTGAAATGAAATATTGCCGCCAGAAAGCTAAAGAGTCTCTGCAGGAGTTTCTACAGAGATTGAGAGAATAGTTCACTTAGTTTATGCACACAAGTCCGTGGAGTTTACCAAGATTAGCTGCGATAGCATGTCCAAAATTGTCGCTTGTATAAACAGTTTCTTTTGTTTTGACACAGGAAACTGCATCAATTCGTACTTAATGCATTCAGGTCACCAAGGCATCGAGCGAAATTAACGCATGGATCAAAAAACTGAAGACACACCATCGAAACAAGGCTAAACTGTTCCTTCTCAGATACTCCATCATATTTGGTAAAGATGATTCCAAACCAGGTAGAACTAAAATTGTGAAACATTACAACGTGAACACCCAGACAATGCGTGAAAAGAGGGGAAGCGGCCTAATCGAGCCAGCAGAGAATCTAGGAGCTGGCCCCTCCGCGATGTCAAAATTGAGCAAAGCGGCTTTAGAATCAGGGTGGGCAAAGAAGGTATCGATAAATTCAGCCTCCATCCCAAAATGGGTTTAAGCTGATCGACTTCGCCGGGGCTCGAAATATGGTTATCTGTAGTACTAGACACCAACATAAAAAAGTCACCAAGGCAGCTAGTTTGCCTCCGGATCAACGATCTACCAACCAAGACAGCTTTCAGTGTTTTAGATATGCGTGTTGTAGATATGCGTACGCTCTAAGGTTTTAACAACGCTTCAGACCACTATCTTTTCACAGCCAAGACACGCACCCGCCTTTGTGTCTGTCTCAACAAACACAAATAAGGTTCTTCATTGAGATGCTGCAAACAAAACATACATCCGAACGATTTTCTAATAATCTTGTACTCCTTCTCTTTGAGAGCATTCGTCAACAACTCGGTATAGTGGAACTGTTGGACGGAATTTCGAGCTCATTACGTACAGCTGCAAACGATACCATTGGTTTCCGGAAAGTGCATAGCTCGTAACGTCACAATCGACCAAAACACATGCGGCATGGGATAGATACCGAGAGTTGAAGAGCAAAGCGAAACGCATTTATAGACGGAAAAAGAAAGAGGCCGAAATGCATGCATATGAAGACCTTAACAAGCTAGCCAACAGGGGTAAGGCTCGAGAATTCTACGAAAAAATGCGGCCGCTTGCGGAATGTTTCAAGACCGGAGCATACTTTTGTAGAACCCGCAGAGGTGATCTAGTCCGATGCCCAGAGCATACTAAAATTATTGAGGGAACACTACTCCAGCCTACTGATTTGCAGTGAAAGCATAACACCAGGAGATGTCGAACCCAGGTCTACAAAGCTCTTTTTGTTCCACAACATCTTTATATAGATGATATATGTCGGCATCTCTGTGCTTAGCATCGTCCCTAATTGTGCAATACTGCTCCTTGCTTAAGCCTTGATCTAATAAAAGGGCCAATGCTTCGTCCTTTGATGCACGAATAGKCTGCTTAATAGGGCATTTCAAAATCTCCCTTATGTCCTTTGCATTTTTCGGACTAATTGCAACAGTATTAAGGACTGCAGAAAGATCAATGAGGCCCTGAGATCGGGCAGCTTTACTGGTTGTTTGAATTAACAAGGAGACGTTGCATCTGTGTGATTTAGATAGAGCTGCAGCTTCTTTCCTCTGTGCTTCTTCTTCTTTAACCGAATAAGCCAATTTCGGGCGTCCAATTTGACGTTTCTCGATTTGATTCGATTCAGAGAAACAAAGTTTTATTGCACTTTGCAGCCAATTTGCATATTTCTTCTCAAAATATTTTTTGTTTCTCCTGCATATCTTCCATTTACCATTTATATTTAGGAAAAATAAACTGCTTTTCTTTTTCAAATAGTTTTTGTGTTTTACAACATCAATGTTTCTACTTATTTTGCTCGAAAGAAAGTCAAGAATTGACTCTCCGAGTTCTCCGTCTCCTTACGCCATACTTCAAAAACCTCCGCGTTCGAAAACTTGAACATACCTGACAAAAAACGAAATTACGCAGATTGTGGGCATTTGTGCACATTGAGACAAATTGCCTTTTATTCATAATTAATGGCTCTACGGCATATACTGGACTTACACTGTTATAACGATATGTATTTTTTGTAAGTCTACGTAAAGTTAATTTTTTTTTCCCAAAAATTACCTTTAGACCTGTTTTAAAATTGGCTAAATATTAGTAAGACAGGCACATATCAAAATATTGGTACACACAACATATAATACAAACCAGTATGCTTGTTTTCCATCATAAATTGAATTAATAACTTCTTTAACTTTTAAGTATCACACTTTCAAAGTAGCTAACCAAAAACTGCCTCTTCTCAACCACCTGCTTTTGGGCTGCAACAGCTGACTTTAACAGTGCATAGCCTTAACAGTGCACTGTTAATTAACATTTTTGGTATGGAGTCATATGGAGCCATGTGTTTTTAATATGTTTACATAAAAAAAACCCAAATATTTAAACTTTGATAAAATGACTAAATACCATGAAATCGGGCAAATTCCCCATAGTGGGGTGGTGTCCTCTCCCTGCTACTGTTTAACTTCTACATCGCGAAACTTCCGCAACCACCAGAGGAGGTTTCCATAACCTCGTACGCTGATGACTGTACGATATTGACGTTGGGCAATGGAATCGATGGCATGTGTTCGATGGTAAACAACTACCTCTCCGACCTTTCTCGTTTCCTCACTGCACGGAACCTCCAACTTTCCYCTACCAAATCCACAGCGACCATATTCACGAACTGGACAAAGGAGTATAGACTGGAACTTAATATTGCAGTCGACAGCGTCAAAATTCCAACTGTCAATAACCCTAAGATTTTAGGTGTCACCTTCGACAGTCTATGCTCCTTCTCTCCACATACGACCGCGATTATCGCCAAAGTACAGAGCCGCAACAAAATCCTCAAGTCCCTAGCCGGCAGCACGTGGGGAAAAGACAAAGAAACGTTGTTAGCAACTTACAAGGCAATCGGCCGGCCGGTCCTTAACTATGCAGCACCCATATGGTCGCCTGGATGCAGTGGCACGCAGCTGAAGAAACTACAGACCTGTCAGAATACAGCACTCCGGACCACGACGGGATGCCTCTTGAGTCTCCCATCGAACACCTACATAGTGAGACGCTTATGCTCCCAGTTAAGGAGCATAATGAACTCCTCTCCAAGCAGTTCCTGCTGGGATGTTTTCGTAGAAATCATCCTTGCAGTCATCTGCTTAGAGCGGAACCGCCTCCTAGGAGCATCAAGAGGTCATTTCTTGATCATGTTGACGACATCGAACAGACCCCCGACAGGAAGGTCACAGTGGAGCCATCAACACCTTCACCGACTTCCTCCCCGTGAATGGCGTACTTGGAGTTAAATCACCACCCATAGCAGACGAAGAGCTCGAGTTGCCGCGAGAAACGCGAGTGACCCTTGCGCAACTTCGTTCTGGATATTGCAGCAGGTTAAACTCCTACTTATCCAGAATAGACCCTGACATACCCAACGTATGTCCTGCATGAAAAGAGTCTCCGCATGACACTGACCACCTCTTTGCATGCCCAACCAACCCCATCCATCTAACACCTTTTTCCCTTTGGTCCGACCCCATCGAAACAGCACGTTTCCTGGGCCTCCCGTTAGATGACATCGACGACAACACTGATAACCCTCACCATCCCAACAGGGACTGATAACCGTTAAAACAACAAACAACATGGCAAGTAGATTTGATAGGTGTTAGGTATTCAGGTGTAGCACCGAAAAGTCAGTTGTAATAACACGATCGTCGCGAACGGCGAAACGGAAATAAAATAAATCAAACTAAACCTTGCGTTTTATTTACTTACACAGTATAGCAATATAAATTATATATAAAAATATGTATATACTTACGTTATTATGGTCCTATGCCATAAAAATAACAAAAAAACTCAAAACTGTTTAAAATTTGAGTGCGTCTTTATTTGTTATATGGTAACTTAAGACTAGATTTACATTTTATCATCCGAAGGAATGAATGTAAATTCTTTCTGTTGAAATATAAACCAAAAGTGCAAACAAAGCAGTTTTGCCATAGCCGCATTCAGAGCACTTGAGCATTAAGATGAAAATACTGTAAACAAATTTTGTAAACCGTATGTGTATGGCAGAATACGTCACTGCCGTTCCTTTAAGAGAAGACTATACTTGTGCTGGGACAGATGGGTACAATATGGGCAATGGTGCCTCTTCTAATTCATTTTCTGCATATTCTGATATTGTTTTCTTAATTTTGCATATAGCTTTATAAATGGATTTTGATTAACATATTTTGAGTATAAGAATATTAAAATAAATGCAGTGGTTATAATAATTATTAGTATATAAAGTGTAGTGTTGTCATCTTTTTCGAGTTTGACGCAATTCAATAGTTTGGGATTAAACAATCCTAGTCTAGAGAATTGCATTCCCATTTCTATGTCTTCTATGTATTCCAAAAATTGCATTAGTTTGTATAAAAGGGCGTTAATTTGCTTCTGAATGTTTATAGTGTTTTCCATGTTTTGCATTCCAGTATCTCTGAGCGATCGTTATCGTCAAGTGTTCCAAAAAGGTATCTCAATAATGAGCCCACAATGTTAAGAAGTCCACGTTTCGCCCTGCTCTTGTGGTGTAAGGCTACCTATCAACTCTTTTCTTAGTTTATTGTATAAAAATTTGATTTGTGGTGACTGGTAACTACCACGCAGCTTCTCCTCAAAGAAATCTGTTACCTGGTTTATTTTTGTCAAGTTGATGGTTAAACAATTGTGTTCAAATAATGTGGGATCTGGATTGGTTTGTCCGAAAAAAGGAGATGACCGTAGCCGGTAATGTCATTTATTTGGATTTGTTGTGTGTGGCCTGTGCCAGTCAAAAAGAGCAGCTATGCTACTGTGCACCAAGTGAATGTGGAGCTGGGATTAATTTTCTTATGTTTTTTAAGTTGTGTTTTGTAATAATGGGTAAATCTGTTTCTGTTAGTGATCTTGTAATGATCAGCGTCTTTTTGTTCTACAACTTGCCCAGTTGGTTAAATATGTGCATAAGTGCATTTTTACATTCCGTTCAGTCCTTCATCCTTATCTGTTTATGATCTTTCAATATACAACGCGCTACTCTTGTCTCAAAAATAGTTGATAAAATACTCTTTAGCTTTTTCTTATATTTGAAGTAAAAGTGTCAAACTGTACGGTAACAGCTAAGTTTGTTCCTCAATCTTTCTTTAATTTGCCTGCAATCTAGGCAATGGAAATTAACCGAAGGTCCTTATATCGCCTACACCACGTGGCACATCAATTTAATTGAAACTATTTAAATTAATATCTAAAAACCATTAGCACATAAACCTTTGAAAATTTCAAACAATAACAAGAAATAATACCAAATTAAAAAACACTCAATTAATTTTCGCGCAAAAAATTCTCCGCACAATTGAAAAATAACCATTTCAATTGCCGCACGGCAAACCAGCTGTCTACGCAGAGTTGTAGGTGCCCAGGAACACTACATTATCTGCATGTACGGTCGGTAAAGCAATTGGTAAGGCAGTTTCTTGTACTTAACATAACCACAATTTAATAAGATCGCTATGGACATACAAACCCCGCATCCTGGTGGGGAAACACAATGTAACCAAATAGCTATGCTGCTCGAACGCATTACGAAAATAGAGACATTAAACAGTGAATTAAAAATTAAAATGCGACACTTAAACTCAAAAATGAAAACTTGAGGAATTCGCTAAACAAATATAC
Organism: Bactrocera latifrons; assembly: GCF_001853355.1. Classification (NCBI taxonomy): domain Eukaryota; kingdom Metazoa; phylum Arthropoda; class Insecta; order Diptera; family Tephritidae; genus Bactrocera; species Bactrocera latifrons. The sequence continues at coordinate 37,196 of NW_017536919.1, read as the reverse complement.
CAACGAAACGCCTTCTTCTCCTTCAAAATCGATAATTCTCAACAAGCTTAATAAGCTAGAGGATCAAAATAAACTTACCCACGAACGACTTACTCAACTAGAGCGACAGCAAAAAGAAAGTAAAAATTATGACATGGAATGCAAATGGCTTACTCAAACGTAGTAAAGTATTTGTTTATTTATTTATTTATTTATTATTACTTACGCCAATCGGCTATATACAAAGAAGTATAACAAAAAAGAAGGAGGAAGGCATATAAGTATTTAAATGAGACTTAATTGTGAACATTGCACAAATCAATATCTTGGCGTATCATTACTAAGATTCTACTAAACTTTAAGCTCATGTAACCTAACTCTCACGAGTACAACCACGCATACTAACGTATTACCATCAGCAGAGTGCATTTTGACTAGGACAAATCACACATTAATGATTCATTATTAACCCCTTAACCCTTGAGACGTAGCTCGCATACGTACAACCAAAGATATAAATATCTTGATAATATCTATTGACTAAGTTTATAACCCTGCTCCTCGGTCCACCCCGCACGTAGTTCTTCGAAGAGCTGACTGTTTTTAACAGTCTATGCGACCTAAACTCAGACATACGGTCTACAAGGCCGAATAGTTCCAAAATTTCCGGAGAATCGATTAATCTATTTAGTGATTTAAAAGCAAACGAGAGATTTGATACTTGTCTCCGACTCATCAGGTCACAAATCCCAAATTGACCACGAATATATATACCATACTTTACGCGACATATTTACAGAGTTTCTTCTGCACTCTCTTCACTTTGTGGATGAGACAGTCGGTATGAGGAGACCAAACCAACGAACAATACTCCAACATCGGACGCACCAAGGTCGAGTAGAGCCTTACGAACGTATCAGCATTCCTGAAGTCATCCCTACATCTGAATATGAAACCAAGTTTCCGGTATGCCTCTGATGTAATTTTGTCGATGTGCCCGGCGAAATTTAGTGCATTGTCAATCATGACACCAAGATCTTTTACTAATGCGACTTCTTCTAGCTGATGATCAGCGATACGGTAAACAGCTGGACGACGATTGAAAGACCGTGACAAGAACATCACCACGCACTTTTACGCACTTTTTTAAATTTAAACTCAATTTATTTTCGCACCACTCCACAAGTCTATCAAGGTCTTGCTGTAATGCACTAATATTTCGACAGTGCTTATCTTCCAGAAAATCCCCTATGTCATTGACAAATATACTAAACAACACTGGCCCCAGATGGGAACATTGTGGGACTCCGGGACACCTGCAGTAATCTCCCAGGCAAGTGCGAGTTAAACCAACTCAGTACATTTCCCGTCACTCCGTAGCTATCCATCTTCTCCATTAAGAGTTCATGATCGACCATATCGAAGGTTTTACTGAAGTCCGTGTAGATAGTGTGAGCTGTTTCACCATTGTCCAATGCTCTCAGTACGTAATCGACATACAGGTAAATGTTTGTAGCCGTAGACCTGCCGCTAAAGAACCCATGTTGCTTGGTCGAGATCGTATTCTTGAAGGCGAAATTCATCTGCTGCAAAACAATCTATCTTTCCTAAACATTAAATACGTATCGTCTACCACTTCACTATCTGATATTGATTCATGAAGCCATGACTCGCTAACACAAATCAAGTCACATTGATGCCCTGCTGATGAGATTATGAACTCTTTTAATTTGTTCTTAACCCTCGAGTAGTTTGATAGTATACAAATGTATATGTAACTTACGAATCTTTAGGCTTCTCTTTTGGCGCGCGAAAAATTTGCTTATCGACTATCCTCGGCATCCCATTGATGTATCTAATTGTCTTGCTGTTATTTCCGCCCTTAGTTAGGTTATCAAGGTTATTAGGTTATCCATACCTAGGTTCCCGAGATGCTCTTGCTGAGCTCGAGTTAGGTTCGCCTTAAATGAAATGCCAGACTCACTAGCTGTTTTGATACGCAATAGACTCCTAGCATCTGCTACAGACTCTGTAGTTCGTAATAGCGAACAAATCTTACCTACCATAGGACGACCGAGTCTACGGAGATCGAGTTTCGGACCAACCTCTGACATCTCCTGTGGTAATAATGCGACAACCTTCTACCGGCTTCTCAGGCTCCGGCACGTTCAAAGCAATGGTCCGCCGTATTTAACTGCATACTAATTTTTTTGGTTAAGTATTTTTTTGATAAGAAATTAATCATAACGGAAAGCTAAGTTTCGATGTCCCATACGTGACGCTTAATTCCTTTTTCTATATACAAATATAAATACTATACAAATTGAATTTTTCTGTTAACAGCTAACTTTTAGCGGTCAAAAACTGGTGAAACAATTTTGTTTGAAATCGCTGTGCTTACAATATATTCTTGGTGATAATAAAGTGCCTATACGTGACGCCAAAGAATAAGTTATCTGACATCTTCAACTTTTACTGGCGTTTGTAATAAACAAAGTCCTTTTTTGTACTGCAATTCTCAATAACTTAAAAATCCTACCGATTCTCCTGTAAGTACTGAATCTCCGTACAAGTCGAAACAGACTTTATCTAAAGCTATTCAAAAGGCTCTAAAAGCACTGCCTCAATCACCAAGAGAGAAAAAAGTGGTGTTTACATAACTAGCGCGTAAAATGGACATTGCTCTAGCAGAAAGCCCAAACATTAGCACATCAGGTGACGATACACGTTATGACGATGTGAAAGCAGGCGCAAAGGCGCAAATGATTTCATTGTTGTTTGGGAAAACGGCATTAAGAAGGAGTGTCAAAATCATTATTTGACTTTGTACCTACGAGAAGCCTTTTGCATTTTTAAAGAATTTTTTCCTAATATCGAAATTGGATTTACAAAATTTTGTAGTCTTAGACCGAAAAACGTTTTGCTAATGAAAGACACACCTTCAGACCAGTGCAAATGTTTAACTCATGAAAATTTTATGTTCAAATTGAAAGGTTTGAAACAAAATTATTGCAACGACTGGTGGACTATGATTTTATGTGATCCTTCTTTGGATTCGAAGTGCTGGAAAAATGAATGTGATACTTGTTCTGATGGCAAAAAAATATTAATTTCTATGGATTTAAGTACAATCTGTGCATGGAAAGAATGGGAAAAAAACTTAAAGAAAAATTTATTGATTCTATCCATATTATGATAAAGCATGTTAATTTAAAACGAGTTCAAGCCGGTGAATTTCAAAAAGACCAACGCATTGAAAATGTGCGAATCCTTCAAGTTTATTTTGCGATGTCTGTTGGCTGTGAATACCAGAATGAAGTTCAAAGCGCACTCTGGTCACGAACAAGTGTTCTTTTATTTACTGCTGCAAGTTTTTACAAAGGCAATTGCCAAACATATCTTATATGCTCAGATGCAAATTCGAAAGACAAGAATACAGTTTTTGTTTTCATCACTAAGTTGTTTGACTTGATGCATAAAGAAAATGAAGACTTACCTTCAGCGGAAATTATTTGGAGTGATCGGAATTTAAGAACCGTTATATGGTTAAACTAACATCAATGTTGAGCGAAAAGTACAAAAGGCCCTTTTATTGGAAATATTTTGCTACATCGCATGGAWAAGGTGTGATAGACGGAGTTGGCGGAAATATCAAAAGACTTGTAAGAAAGAAATGATAAGCCAAATGAACATGTTGTTGTCCAATCAGCCAAGGACTTTTCTGATTTAGCTTCTCAATTAGTCACAAAATGAAAGGATTAAAAGTGCATCGCCGTTGGACAATGCCAAAGCGATAACTGTATTTTCCAACTTCCATTTAATTAAAACTGTGGAGAAAGTTGTGGAGTGCAGAAAAAATTGCCTTTCCCAAGACAAAACTGTATTTACATATTGATGTTTACATATATTATAGATTTAAGTTGAACTGTGTCCCGTACGTGACGCGACTTGTCTGTACGTGACAAATATAAAAAAATGTTTTTGAATTATAAATATGGGTTTTAATTTGAATAATTTTGTAACAAGTATATTTTTATTTTTACTCTATTTATCACTATGTATGTACATATGTAAAGTTGAAATCGTTTAGATGATCATCTAACACATATAGATCGTGGTGGTCACCATGTTAACTGCAGCGCGCGGGATTGTTGTCGAAAACGAAAGTTGATGATGAGCGCAGTATGTCGATTTGCTTAGCACGAATTGTGTCGAAAGGTGTCGACGCGGCGCAGTGAGAAAGCGAAAGTTGATGCGCGGCTTGTTTATAGTAGATCGAATTGCTTAGAACCAATTGTGATTCCTATCCTGTTGTCCTTCTTTTTTGTTTAGTCGTACAGGTGTGGTGAGTTGTGTTGGAGTAATCAGCTGTGGTAAATTGCGCGGTCACATTAGGATGCGCTAGTTTTACCGGGTAGAGGGGGTGGATGCTTAACTTATTTAAACATCCTGGGCCCCCTAGCGAATATTTTGCCTAGTTTTATATGTATAATTTGGGACATGTAATTTGGCTTACTGTTGGTAGAGTAGCTGAGGGCGCTGAATATTAGCTGTAAGAAGCGATTTTGGTTTTAATAAAGAATTGTATTTTGTGTATGTATTGATGCTTGAGGTAGCAACTGCTTTTGCGTGTTTTGACTACTTATTGTATTATTATAGCAAAAGAGTTGTTTACTTTTATTAATTTTATTAGCAGTTATTTATAATTTCTTATTTTATCGGTTTGATATGACAATTGTTTCTTATTTGTTTTTTTTTTTTTTTTGGGCTAATGAAGGAGAGTAGAACCAGAATGGATACGCCTTAGCCCTGGAGTTAGGACTATGAAATGACTATGAGGGATCTTGCGAGAGAGTGGCCGGTAATTGCGAACGGCTTGATTAGTATTATAATTTTTTAAGTGGGATGTTCAAGTTGCTGCCTAATACAATATCTATTTGAGATGGTTTGTTCCAGTCGGGATCTACTAGTTTTAAGTGTGAGGCCTTCTGCCAATGTCTGCTATATATGTAGTAGCTTGGAAGCATATTTGTTAATTGCGGTAGGACTATAGCTTCTGCTTTGATTCGCTTATCTGCTTGGGGGGAAATTAGGGTAATGGGACATATTTTATTTCAGTTTTGGATTACTCTTCCGCCCATTCCCGTAATTTCAAAATTTAATTGTTTGGTGGACAATTTTAGTTTGTTTTGTGCCTTAGACGCTATGAATGATCGTTGCGATCCTTGGCCTATTAAGGCTCTGAGTTTGAAGAGTTCTCCTCGCTGTTCGATGGAGACGACTGCTGTGGGTAGCTTTGCCGTTTTCAATGCCTTTGGGCAGCATGGTACTTCTTGGGAATTTTTAAAATCTTGCTTTTCGGGATTTGCTTTTGCAATTAAACCCGTGGGTCTTTGAGTACGAGTATAAGCGCTTCTTTGGGGTGAGATAGGATATATAGCATTGAGTTGTGTCTTCGCTGACAATATAGGCAGTTAAATTTGCTTTTGCAATTATTAAGGTTGTGTGAGTGGGACAAGCAGTTTGTGAAGAGTCTTTTTGACCTGACAAAGTTGTTCCTTTCATTGACATTCAATTTTTGAAACTTCTCGCAAGTTTTAAGCTTGTGCCCTCTTGTGCACAGTTCGCATGACATATGTTTTCTTTGTTCTGATGGGAACGATTTCGTTTTGTAAATGCTTCTGTTTATATTGTTGTTGCTTCGAACTTGGGGTCTATTGAAGCTTTTATTTTGGTCTTGTTTAATGTTTTTATTTCTGACTATTTTTCCTTCTAACCTTTCCGCAATTTCATATTGGGTGGTGAGAAAATCTTTCATTTGTTGCCACGTTGGACACTTTTTTCGGCGATTGCTCCCATATAAGTAGCAACTTTTCTGGTAACGCGACGATGCAAATGTTTACCAGAATTGGGTCCCAGCTCTCTGTGGGGATATTTAGTGTCGATAGAACCGACAAACAATTTGAAACAGTGGATTCTAGTTTAATGAATTCTACACTTGTTTCGTTCTTAACTTTTGGCAAGTTCATTAGTGTCGTTACTTGTTTATCGACCAGTATTCTTTCGTTTTCATATCTTGCTTTCAGAGCTTCCCAAGCCAAATTGAAATTATCGTCATTTAATGCGAWCTGYTTTACTATGACGCCTGCTTGACCTTTTGYTTTGTATCGGAGGTGATAMAATTTTTGCGMTTRTGATAATTTTGGATGGTTGATGTAAACGGCTGTAAACATGTCCCGGAAGGACGGCCATTCTTCATAACCTCCATAAAATGTTTCTGTGTCACATGCGGGCAACGCGAGGTGGGTGCCTGAACTTGCCTTTTGACTGTCTATTTCTGGCAACTCTACTCCACTGTGGGGAGTAGGTGCAATTGCTTTTATTAGCTTTAATTGATCGGGGATAATCGCTTTTGTTTCTTCATATTGGTCTAAGCCGTTTTCGTAAATATCGTAAGTAGATGATTTAAAATTTTGAGGTAGACCTGAATCGTCAGATTCTACTATGGCGTCATGAGCCGATTGGAGGCGAGTCCAAAAATTTTTAAGATATTGACTTTTTATTTCCAATAACGATTTCGAGTTTCCGTGAATCGGTAAAGAGGCAAATCTAGTGTAGTATCTTGTTAAACTGTCACTTTCTGAAATAAATTTAACAGCCTGTTTTGAGCGTGTAGCTAATACTGGTGTATTTTGGTTTTTTGTGTTATTAACCATTTTGTTATTATTTTAATTTTTATCTATAAATAATTAAATTTTTCTTTCTCTATATGGATATGTTATTGCGTATTATTATTACCGTTTCTGTTTATTGCAAAATAATAATATTTATTTATTTTATTTCAGTTTATAGTTTGAAAATGTTCGCACCTTTTAATTTATAAACACATTTTACGTCCTTATGTTAGTATTTGGGTACACCCTAATACTTGGACTTGTATGTATTTGCTTATTAAGGTACTTATGTTTTGAGCGATTGAGAGCTCGTTAAAGAGATCAACTCGCTTTATGTATACAATCCTGCTTGTTTTTGTTTGCCAAAGAACAAGAGGTATTGACAGATAATTGCCAATGTGGACTTAGAATATGTGTTTGTACTAATATGTGTTAATATGTAATATTCTGAGATTTTGTTTAGTGTCACAGGCAGACTCTTTGCCGTATGATTATATGTACAAATATATTTATATATGTATGTTCGCTCTGAGAAAAGAGGGCGGAGACGGAATTGAAAAAAGGTAAAGGTGCTTATATATATGTTTGTATTTTTTGCCTCTCTTGTCTTGTTTTTTATGTTATTTGTCTAACTTTTACTTATGCCCTTGCTTATGCAACCCTGCTTATTGTTTTTTGTGAAACATAGAGGTATGCTGAAAAATTGCAAGTAAATATTTGAATTGAGCAGTATTGTTGGAAAATTTGTGCTTGAATGCACAAACTTAAGCAATAATAGCCATTGAGCTGAGTTTTTAATTATATTTACTTATATGGTTATCTATATGTATATATGAATGTATTTTACCGAACTGTTTTAAGGGATTTCAAAAGTTTGGTAAATATTGTACATATATGCGGTATAAATTAAGTGTATATGAACTGAATGCGCTCACTTGTGTTTTGTAGGGTATAACGTAGAATGTGTGTATATGCTTCTTTTATAAGCAATTCCTCTTTTCTTCTTCCACGGTCTTCCAGCTGCTGGCTTCTTGTGCGTATTTTTGTTTGTATGTATGTTTATGTTTTTAAATTCCCCGCCCGTATGTTGGTAGTGTGTTTTATTTTTGCCTTTTCTTCTTGAAACTGTTTGCTTGTTGCACTTTGCTTTTGTTTCTCTCTACTCTGTACAGATTATTGTCACTTTATATTGCATATTTATAATTTTTTGTTCTTTGTATACGTATTGCACTGGATATTGTTTTATTTCACCATCGTTATTGCACTTCGTTTGGTTTTTGCCACCAAATTTTTTTTTATTTTTTATTATTGTTAATTTATGTTAATTATTATTGTTTTTAACTTGACTGTGACAGGCCAATATAATTAATATTTTTTTTCCCTAGTAGCAAGCTTGATTCTTAGTTATAATTTCCTTCGAAGACACTTTTTGTGCACCTGTAATATATTCGCTGAAATCTGAATAAAACTATAACGATTTCGAATGTTGTTGAGAGCTATTTAAAGCTGCTATGGCTACTGGATGCGACTTTATGTCACTGGCAAGTCGAATTACTGGCCTTCCGACAAAAGAAAACTACCTGACCTGACCGACTTTTTCATCACTCGACAAATACCTAAGAAATGCATTACGATGGAAAATAGATTGGACTTAAATTCAGACCACTCACCAGTATATCTAATCTTAAATGGTCATCTACAAGAAATCGACATACCACCTTATCTCTCTACTAGACATACTGACTGGGAGTATTTCAAAGTTATGCTCGACAAAAATATTTATTCTAAAGTAAATTTAACTACTAAAGATATATTAGAAAATGAAGTACATGTATTTACGAAAACTATTCAAAAATCGGCTTGGGAAAGTATTCCTGTTCCTAAACAAAGAAGCTTTTACTATTTTTCATTCCGATATTTGAGATCTCATAAAGAAAAAGAGAAAACTGCAAAAAAAATGGCAAATCACGCGATTTCCTCAGTATAAAACCGAATTAAACAATTTAACTAAGATTCTCAGCACCAAAATAAAGTTATTTACGAATCACAATATTTTTAATTATATTGAGAAATTAACGCCAAAAAAACATACGGATTTCCTTTGGAAAGCTGTAAAAAACGCTAGGAAATCAATATTGTCGAATGCACCCCTCAGAAAGCCAAACGTATCCCGGGCCAGAAGCGATGAAGAAAAAGCGAAAGTTTTCTCAGCGAAACTAACTAAAACATTTAATCCTTTTGCGGTCAATGGTACGCTACCCCAGCTGGAAGAATCGCAATACGTAGGTGAATTCCAACCAACAACAAATTAAGAAGTAGAAAATATTATTAAAAGTAGATTTAAATCCAAAAAGGCTCCGGCTTCGACTTTGTGGCTGCTGATTTAACGCGAAAAGCAGTATCGCCATATCGTCCAATTTCACTGTTGCCTATTTTGTCCAAACTACTTGAAGATGTAATCATAAGAAGACTTCAGAACATAATTGAAGAAAAGGAACTTTTACCCATTCATCAATTTGGATTTAGATCTCAACATTCCACAATCGGTCAAGTTCATCGAATAACGAGCATAATTGAAGATGCGATGGAAAAAAGCACAATTGCACAGCGGTTTTCCTTGACGTATCGCAGGCGTTCGATAGAGTATGCCACCATGGCTTACTTCTTAAATTAAGACCTCACTTTTCACAGTATCTAACCGATCTGGTTGACTCTTACCTAAACAATCGCTACTTCAGAATCAAGCAGGGACAATCATATACTACGTTACAGCCGATAAAAACAGGTATACCCCTAGGAAGTGTCCAGGGTCCACTCTTATACATTTTATTTACTAGCGACATGCCTACGCCGCCAAACTGCGCAATCGCCACATTTGCAGATGATACCTGCATCATTACGACCGGCAAAAACGAAGTTGAGTCGTCGCGGGACCCACGCTCCAACCAGATTTAATGCTCCTCATATTAAATTGGCGTATATACAAATACGTGTTCAATGGGGATGTTGAAAAGATGTATCGACAAATACTGGTTCATAAAGATGATCAAGATTTTCAGCGGATTATTTTCCGAACATCTGCCAATAGTCCACTACGCGACTTTAAATTGAAAATAGTTACCTTTGGCGTAAACTGTGCGCCATATCTAGCCATTCGTACACTACACGAGCTGGCAGAAGACACAAAGCCAGAATWTCCACTGGCAACACAAGTCTTAAAAACGCAAACGTATGTAGACGATATCCTGTCTGGAAGCCAAGTCTTCCACAAGCATACGAGACCTTATCACAGGTAATTA
>NW_017536919.1:23555-26969 GCF_001853355.1 Bactrocera latifrons | reverse complement strand
TCATACACGACTGAGTTCATATCCGCATTATCCGCTATTACAAGGCGCCAAATTCTCTCCTCTGTGGCAAAACTTTTTGACCCCGCAGGATGGCTTTCGCCAATTATGATACAAGCGAAAATCCTAATCCAAGAATTGTGGCTAGACGGAACCGACTGGGACGAACGAGTGAAACCTCTTCGCTTAGAAAAATGGTCCCAGTTTGCTAATAATTTGAACGACATCTCGCAGATACGAATTCTACGGTGGGTAAACTATTCCCCCGAACACAAAGTGGAACTACACGGCTTCTGCGACGCCTCTGAAAAGGCATATTGTGCCACTATATATGTGCGTACACAAAGCGATGTCGCAACTACAAGCCACTTATTAGTGGCAAAAGCAAAAGTTGCGCCTCTAAAAACGCTAAGTCCCCCATGACTTGAACTCTGTGGCGCTCTGCTACTAGCACACCTACCTTCAATGGTGCAGACCCACTTAAATATGGCGAAATACAGATTATATCCATGGTCCGATTCCGAGATAGTTCTAGCCTGGTTAGAAAAACCACCACATGCTTGGAAAACTTATATTTCTAACCGAACATCTGAAATACTTGACCTAGTAGGATCAGTCACATGGCGTCACGTAGCCAGTGCTGACAATCCTGCTGATCTAGGTACAAGAGGATGCAAACCTCTGCATCTCGCCATCTCCACCCTCTGGTGGAATAGCCCCCAATAGTTAACAGAATCTCCCGATTCTTGGCCACAATCACCCATGCGGCTTGCTAATTCAAGCCTAACGTACAATGAACGCCACCCTATAATCATACTATAGAGGTGTCCGTTTGCCACTTTATTTATTAGACTTATCCACATACTAAGGCTCCACGCTGAACATCGTCTCATGCAACATATGGTCCGCCAAGAGCTGTACATAGCCCGACTGAAGCCCCAAATAAAGAAGTGCATTTTCATGTGTAAAATCTGTACTATGCATAAGCAGAAAATGCGATCGCAGACTATGGCAGCACTTCCACCTGAACGCTGCAATTATGCTCTGCCTTTCACCACTACAGGTGTAGATTTTGCTGGGCCTTTTATAATAAAAGCATCCATGCTAAGGTCTCCTACCCTCATGAAAGGCTATGTGGCTGTTTTTGTCTGTTTCACGATAAAAGCAGTACACCTTGAGCTATGTACGAATCTGACGACGGAGGCTTTTCTTGCGGCTTTTGCCCGTTTCGTCGGAAGACGAGGCTTTCCGTCAATAATCATGAGCGATAATGGTAAAACATTTATCGGAGCTCAGAGAGCTACCGAAAAACAGTTTGTGGACTTCACAAAACAAGTCTCAACGGACATTGTCCAAAAATACGCACCCCAAGGTATCAATTGGCAGTTTATCCCCCCAAGCGCCCCTCATATGGGCGGCTTATGGGAGTCAGCTGTAAAAGCTTAAAATCTCATTTTAAAAAGATTGCTGGCAACCACAAATTCAATTATGAAGAGTTCACGACACTCTTAACATGAATTGAAGCCGTTCTTAACTCACGGCCTCTCGCAAGATCCCTAAGACTTTACTGCCCTCACGCCAGGGCATTTTCTTAAAGTAGCGCCTATTCTGGCCACATCTGAGCCAGGCGTGGAGTCGCTTTCCTTATTAAACCGTTGGGAAAGACTTAAAATTCTTCATCATGACTTCAGTCGCCGATGGAAAGATGATTATTTAAAGGACCTCCACAGAAGTTACCGATGGAAAATCACAGAAAATGCGCCTAAGATTGGAGATTGTGTCTTAATCAATGACGATTGTCTCCCCCCTACAGAATGGCGGCTTGGCCGCATAGAAAAGCTCCACTACGGATCCGACGGTCATATTCGAGTAGTCGACCTCCGTACACAAACGGGAACACTAACCAGGCCGAAAAATAAATAATGTTAAAATGCTCCAACATCAATAACTAGCAACAAAAACCGAGAAAAGGGAGTCGATCCACATGACGACTAACTTGTGACACATTTCGTGGCACCAATGCCCATATGAATATACTCGTATATATGTATATGTTATTAATTCAAGTAAAATCCTTTAACAGATAAAATGGATGCCGATATGCCAACTGCGCCCACGCCCGCAATACGTTCGGCCGTTACTGTTCCGCGCTCGAAGACTACACCAGTCGCAGCGCCGCGAACCACCATAGCCACTGCAGCTCCCTGAGCAGTTTCAACGGCTCCACATAACGACACGCGATCAACGGCTCCGGAACCACCACAACTCGAATGAGCCCTATGTCGCCGTCGTCATCGGTTGCCACGCTGTGGCATCTTCAAGGGGATGACCCCTCAGCAACGCCAGTGGGTCGCTCAGGCATTGCTTAAAATGTCTGGCGCCCACCCATCTTACGCAAGAGTGCACAACGGGCTACCAGTGCCACCATACCCTACTACACCGCACCGCCGTACCCGACGCCGGGCGTCGTGATGCGCCTCGCAGCCGTAATGCCATCCGAAGACTCCCGCGATCGCAACCGCGCAGACCAGGATACCCTACGGAGGACTCACGTTCTGGCGTCACCGCACTCCCACGCCGAACCGGAGGCGCCAGCCCAGGCCACAATCGAGCCGTCCAACAGGTCTCAGCAACGTGGTAGCCACGTTGCAACGGCTTCAGAGGCTACTAGGCTAGATACTCGCCTAGGGGGGCCAGGCATCCTCCCCCGAAATCAACACACACACCACATTATCACACCACATCGACTTAAACTTACATCACTAACACGTCGGTAGAAAACCTTCTTACCCTGGAGGTCAATCATATCTGGACCATTTTCTTTTGTCTTCACATATAATAGATTTCAATAATAAAAACTTTAAAGTTTTCCTAGGTTCCTCCTTTTCTGACCACCTTCCCCTTATTCGTCATATAGAAATTCCAAATGTTGATCTTTTATTTGATTGTGCGAAGTTTATTGTTAAAACAGATTGGACATCTTTTGCAAATGATTTCAATCAGGATTTGGCTGAAAGACTTCCTCCAACAGATATTAATCTTACTAATATTGAAATAGATAACTACATGGAAAAGTTTGTTGAGCATTTAGGCATTGTCAAGATTAAAAATTCCTGCATTACAAAGCATATAGAATTTTTTCCTTTTTATAATAATCAAATTAAGAAAATAAAAAAAATTTATCATACATCCGGACATAGAACTTCTCTGGAATACAAATTAATTTCATCTCAAATTTATTATATTAAAGTGCTTCTGCAAGATTGGATTGGTAAGGCGCGAGCAGAGAGGTTCAATAAATTCCTTGAAACTATTACACCAGGACCTCATGCTTTTAGGAAAGTTTATAGAGCGGCTAAGATGAAACCGAATGTTTTTTGTCATAAGTTGTTGGTTAATAATGTGGAGATTTGTGAG
>NW_017536919.1:0-23502 GCF_001853355.1 Bactrocera latifrons | reverse complement strand
AATAAGCTTTTGATAAATAAATATATTTTAAAAGACACAATTATTTCACTGAATTCAAAGACATCTGCAGGACCAGATGGCATTTCGAATTCTTTAATTAAAAAACTGCCAGAAAATGCTATCAAATTTCTACTTATTATATTCAATAATTGCTTAAATAATGGATATTTTCCGTTAAAATGGAAAGTTCTCAAGATAATACCTTTAAAAAAAAATCGTAACTCTGTTGAGGCAAAAGAATATAGACCTATTCCCTTACTACCGAACATGGGAAAGCTACTTGAAAAAATAATTCAGTCCAAAATTCATGATTTTCACTCGGAAAAGTTTATTCCGTCTTATCAGTTTGGTTTAAAAAAAGCACATTCCACGCAACATGCACTTTTTAAGTTCTAAAATGATGTATTGGTAAATTTAAGGAATAAACTTTGTACTGTAGCAGTATCATTCGATATCGAAAAACCATTCGAGCGTGTTTATCATAGAGGACTTATTTTTAAGCTTGTTCAGATTGGTTTTGATCATGGTATTATTAAGATTATTTCAAGTTTTTTGTCAGATAGAAAATTTTTTGTGCTTATAAATGAGTGTTCCTCGGATCTTGGAGTTTGCAATTGTGGGGTTCCACAAGGCTCTATTCTAGCTCCCTTGCTTTATAATATTTTTATGTTTGATTTTCCACATAGTCACAATAATTCATTAAGTATTCTGTATGCTGATGATTCTTTAGTTTATGCTCATAACAAATTCCCTACCTTGGCATTCCGACTCAATCATCTAGAAAAAATTAATATTTTTACAAAAATTGAGGGGTTAAGATAAATGAGGCCAAGACTGTACCTCTCTGCATCAGAAATGCTTCAGGTAAAGGACCTAGAGGTGTTGTAAAGGAGAGTAGAGACCTGATTCTAAATCTTAGTGGTCATTATATTCGTTTTCAGAATCAAATGAAATATCTTGGAGTAACCTACACCAACTTATTTAAATTCAATTTTCATGCTAACGACATGGGGAAAAAAAGTAATAACCGTTTTCATGCCTTATCAATGATAATGAAAAATACAAATTTAAGCACAAGAACCAAAATTTTCATTTATAAAGTGGCTCTCCGTCCAGTCTTAATGTACGCTTTGCCGATTTGGTTTCATTTTTCGCCTTCTTTGATGAAAAAAATTTAAATATTTGAACGTAAAATTATAAGATTTTGTTTAAACAAAAACTTCATTCACTTTAAAAAGAGATACTCAAATAAATATATCTATTCAAATTCTAAAGTACTCCCTTTTAATAAATATGCAATAAGAGCAGTGTTAAGGTTTTTCGACCATGTTCGGAATTGTGACAATCCATTGATTTCTGATGATATCTTGTCGCAGTCGAGTCATACTTGGGTCAACAGCAATTATTTGTCTCCACTTGGTATTAATAAAGAAAATATAATAAATGATGTTAATCATCAAGATGCCTTCTGTTCAAACTTTTGTGTAAAATCAACACCTGGTTCGCACAGGGGCTACTTTAAGCATAACCTTTATTTGCTATTATAGCTTGTAAGATTTCTTTTTTTAATTAGTTTTAAGGTTTAAGTTAGTTTTACTGAGTCGTAGCCCTCGGAATACATTTAAAAATGTCGGAAGCAAGCATTTATTGTAATTTTTTCTTTCCTTTTTTCCTTTAGATTAAGATCTGTTTTCGGAAACTTTTGTTTAAGATAAAATATGTATAGTCTTAAGTTATAACTTTCTACTTTTGTAAATAATTTGTATTTTGGTTTCTTTTTGGTCTCAATAAATGAAATTTGAATTNATTTTAGTTCATCGATGCACTCTTGTCGTGATAATCCAGGTCGAACGTTGTGAAAAATGATCGCACGAAAATGTTCACGAGTTAATTCCATTTTTTGGCCGAGATGAATTTGTTAATTCCCTGTAAATAAAACAATTCACGATTAAATGACAAAACGTTCTGAGTGATGTTATGCTAAAAAACGTCAAACTTTCCAATGGAAATGTCAGATTGCACCTGGCAACACTTAGTGTTGCCTAGGCCAGAAATATATATAGAAGCCTCCGTAGCACCTTGCTTCGAACGTGTAGCTTCTGCAGGTGTACATGGACTTTTGTCATCATTAATCATTTTTGGAATTCTTAAGAATTCTGCTTTAGATTCCATAGAATCTGTGTTCATTGAGAAAAATTTGAATTAATAAATTATAAATATAAGAAAATTTGTTCCCGAAAACTCTTTTTAATAAATAAGAGTTTTTTATGTCCGAAAAATTGGGTTATTAAAATATATGTATAACCGAAAGCTCTTTTCCATAAATAAGAGCTTCTATTTCCGAAAAAGAATTTAAGAACGCGTTATCGCTTTTATTTCTCGCGTATTTACTTGCTTTTTTTCTTCTTTTTTTTCGGATAAATATTTTATATGGTTTTATCCGTATGACCTTGTATCAGCGCGCACTGAACACTAGGTCAATACTCTTTGTACATACATGTGGATGTTATGTGCATTGTTTGACAAGGAACAAGAAAACGCTCGGCCAAATTGGGCTTTTAATATTTAAATGTATGTACAAGGGTAATTAGTTTGCAATATTTAATTTTTTCAACCAATGTTGATTTTTCGCACAGTTTATTTAATTTCTTGTATCCTATGTTTATAGGTATACAACATTTGAAAGTTTTCGGCAATATACTTGTATAATATTTCGCGTTTATGTATTCGCGGTTAGAAATATGCGCTAAAAGCGCTACTGTATATATTTACATATATGTATGTATTCATCAAATTATGGTTATATATATATTTTGGTTGCCGATATGTATATATATATGTTTGTATTTGTTCTTTTTATGTTTTATTCTTATTTCTGCCTTTGCTTACTTTCAAAGCAATCTCTCTCACAGCTGAATAATCTGAAGCGGTATTGCATTTGCAAGTATCCCTCTCAATGAATAAAGATATTTTTTATTGTTTTGTGGATTGTGTGTATTGTATACACGAAGGTAAGTCTTGATGATACATATATATATTATTTTCCGTTTTGTACTGCGATTATATCGGTAACTGAATTTACCGCCGAGCTTTCACTAACCGTTTTTATTAAACGGATTTAGTAGCTATCAGTTTTATGCTGTTGATCGTTGGCGCAACGATACATACATATATACATATATTATATATAACGATAAAAATCAAATGTGAAATGGATACACTCACTTTATGTTCTCTCAGGGGATTTTAGGGAGTTGTGTTAACCAGAAAAATTGGGTGCGTGTGCGCTTCTGCTCTGCTGTTCCTCCTGTTGTTAAGCTGCTTCCTCTCCGCTGTTCCTGTGTAGGTTGTTATTTTTTGTTATTAATTTAAATGATTTTTGATTTCGCGCCCGATTTTTTAAAGTTCGCGCCCATCGCGTGGTTAGTAAAGTTTTAATTGTTGTGTTGTTTTTGGAGTTGCATGCTCTTCACTACGCTTTAGGTTCACCGCACTTTTAATTAACCTCTTTTTTTTTTTTGTTATATGTATGTTTTATGTTATTCACTTTTGGTACATGTATACATATATACATGTAGTTTTTTGTCATTCACTTAATCCGTTTTTTTTATTTTTTTTTTTTTGGGGTCTGCACTTCACTTTTTGTACCAATGTGCCTTTCTGTAGCCTCGAAGGACCATGTTAACTTTTGCACTCACCTTTTTGGGATAGCGGAAAGAATTTTATTGCGGTGAGGATGTGGATGTAGAGACGGGACGCGTAGAGATTGTGTTGTTGTTGTTGTAACGGCAGAATTCTGCCGAGTTGACAGTCCTTGGCCGGATAAAAATCCGGGTCCGTTCCGGTTTTCGTAGATCCGACTGTCGTGGGAACGGCGTAGAGATTGTGTCGTACCGATCGCTGTTGATGTCGCAAACGAACTGAACTGAAGCTGGTAATCGGTCCTTCTTTATCCCCGTTGGTGCTGAATAGGATGGTGTGACTGCTGTGGTTGGTGTACGTGTGTGTAGGTGTCGGTGTGTGCTGCTCTCGTGAGTAGTGTAGAATGTGGGTTGTAAGCGTAATGTGGTGAATGTGGCGTGTTAGTGATGTAAGTTTAAGTCGATGTGGTGTGATAATGTGGTGTGTGTGTTGAGGTCGATGGAGGATGCCTATTTATACAACTAGATATTTCAAAGTATCTTCCTAGTATGTAGTGACGAAAAGTTTTTGTGGCCCATACAATTGCCAATAGTTCCTTTTCGATTATGCTGTAATTAATTTCATGTTCATTAAGAGTTCGACTGATGTAGCTGATTGGATGTCCGTCTTGTGAGAGCACTGCTCCCAAAGCAAGATTACTAGCGTCTGTGGTTAGAATGACAAATAGGATCCTCTAAAATTAAACATTTTAATTTTTTAAATGCGGAGACATATTTCGAGTTGGAAATGTCGAGCTTTGTGTCTAGTCATGGGTTTGGTTATGTCTGCAAAATTCGGAATGAATTTGCGGTAATATCCTGTAAGTCCCAGGAACGTTTTTATTTCCTTTGGTTTAGTGGGGATTGGGTAAATTTTTATGGCTTTCATTTTCTCGGGGTCGGGGCCGTTTTTGAAATAGATTCCGGGTCCATCTAAATTTGTTAGAAACCCTTGGCCAATTCAATAGTGGTGAAATAATTGCATCTTCCCAACTTTCCCAAGATTTCGTCCATGTTTGGGATTGGATGTCTGTCATTAACAGTAATTTCATTTAATTTTCGGTAGTCTATTACAATTATATATTTTTGTTTGCCTGATGCGTCTTATTTCTTTGGTACTACCCAGATGGGACTACTACTTACTGGAGTTACTTGTGCGTATTATTCCCTAATTCAAAATGTCCTTTACTTGACTCTCAACCTCTGTAGGCTGGAGGATAACTGTATGATTTAGAATAAATGGGTAAATTGTGTTTGATATTGATAGTATGTCTGGTTTGATTGGTAAACGTCAACTTGTCGCCTTCATGATATTGTATATGATGGTACCTCTGCAAAAGAGAGCAAAGACTTTTTTTTCATCGAAATTAAGATGTTCCAGTCTGAATGGGCTAGGTTTTGTGAATTGTGCATCATGCCCTAAGAATTTGTAGTTGGTGTATTATTGTCCTGGTGGTTTAGTGTATTGTCAGGTGTGTGGTCATTTTGTTACGGTATTGTGTTGTGGTTTATCAATGGATATTTGTTATTGTAAAGAGTCACCTCTTGCTTATGATAACTTATCACAGCCTCTGCCCGTGCTAACAACTTTCTTCCCAGCAAAAGATCGTAATTTCAGATAAAGGGGTTATCAACAAAAATTTTGATGGTATGGTTATGCTTTTATTTAAGATAAGTGGTCCGTTGCTGGTGTGAATCAGACATGTTGTATTCTGAACTGGTAGACTGAATATGTTCTGCGATATCATGTTGATTGTAAAACCGGTGTCAATAAGGTACTTTACGGTTGTGTCTCTGTATTATAATATTATATATTGGGAGCTAAGGAGGCTGGTAGCCGAAACTTTCTGCTTGCTCTGTATCTGGTTCTTGTGTGTCCTCATCTGTCTCGTTTGTATCGGTCTGTTGGAATTGTGGTAAATTATGGTTGCTGTTGTCTGTTTGGTCATAGTGTTCCGGATAATAAGTAGCTCGAGTAGTCAAAAGTCGGATAGTAAAGTGATATTTGTTGCTGATAAGCAGCTTCCTCCTGATGTCTTAACTCTTCAATACTCATCCTACTCTGATCGCTATTGGATGGACTCACTCGCTTCGTAGGTTGATTGGGAAGATGGGAGAAGTTTTGTTTCTGAAAATTTGTATTTGAATAATTAGGCTGTTCATAAATGCCTTTTTCTTTTAAGAGATAAATGTTCGCAAATCTGGTATGATATGATTGCTAATTTTTAAATAAATTTGCGGGGGCAACTTATTTATTTGCTGGTTTGATTTAAATTGACACTCACAAATATGTATAACGAAAATGCAAATGTCGTTGCTTCATAAAAATTAAACACCGATACTTGCAATGTAAACAAATTGTATTTAAACATTGTGGCTCAAATTTCATGTCACTGAACTTAAATTTATGAATACTACATGAAACGTTTTTACTTTTACTTTCATAAGCAAAAGTCAAAGTAATATGCAATTATGTAGGAATATTTGTACGTCCACTTAAAAAACTACTTAAGCCACATAAATGTTAATGCAAAGTATTAAAGGATTACATATAATATAAGATTTTCTTTACATTTGCTTATTTTGTACAATATTGAAGGTTTCATTTTAAGAACGAAATTATTGTAAAATTAGTCTTACGATTCACTTGAATAAAGGCAGCTTAAGCTTTGTTTTTAATTCGACCTTATTTCATTTCTCTCTCTGATTTTATTTGTTGTTGTTATATGTTGTTTCTTAATTTATTTTACTTGGTTGAAATTCTTAATTGTTGATTTCTTAATTTTATTTATTTTATGTTTTAATTTGGTTGCACTGCAGCACTTTCGCGGTTTTATTGAGGTGACCTCTTGGATTTACGTCCTCTCCCGAATTCTGTAGCATCTTTCTGATTTTTATTCAGGTTTTATCTATGCCGTAATAGACTTTCCGTTATACGGTGTCGCACTATTGTCGAGGAATCTGTTAGAACTTAGCACGATATTAACCGTCGTTTGGGCGTGTATAAGCGTGGTTTTTTTGTTTCTGATAACATTGAAGTCATCACGGCCGACAACGCCACTTACGTTATTATGGCTCTAACCCATTAAAATAAATTAAAAAAAAAAAAATTCAAAATTGTTCAAAATTTGAGTGCGTCTTTATTTATTAGATGGTAACTTAAGACTAAATTTACATTTTATCATTAAAAGTAATGAATCTAAATTCATTCTGTTGAATTATAAACCAAAACTGTTTATACTGTTTAAAGTTTACACTGTAATATTTAAAAGTTAATCTAAACCAATTACTAAAAATTTTTAAAAATTATTTTAAGAACAAAAATTCAGCTTGTAATCTTATATATAAAAATGAAACGCCTTTTTATACGTACGCGTATTACGTCCAAACCACAGCACGGAAAGAACTGAAAACTTGCACCGGTAATCCTTTAGTTCTTGAGAAGCCCTTAACAGCGATCTTTTCTGCATAATCACGCTTGATTTCGCAAGTTATGTCTATATTTATAACTCAAGAACGGCTCATCCGATTTCTTTGAAAATTGGTAATGAGGTAGCTTGGAACCTCGGCACGGGCATAGGCTACTTTCTATCGTTTTATGTTAAAAGTCACATCAACTCAAAATAAATAAAAAATATTTTTCAAAACTGAAGTATGTATTCAATATTCATGTAAAAATCATTTGATAATTTTTTTTCTTCAAAAATACAAAATAAAATCACGCAACTACTGGCAGGGTACAGTAGTTTTTGTTTACATACACATATACATATATAAATTATACTGATAGTAAAAAATGTAGATTGGCAATTAAACTATTCCATTATATTGTTATCACGATATATCTTTGAAAACACAGAGCGAGCGAGTGCCGCAGGTTTTGTGAACAAATAATCCATAACCGGTGGCGCGTTGACCATTGCACCAGTTTTCTGTGACCAATGAATAACGAAACTTATGACCAACCAACCTATTTTCAATAAACCGTAGATAATCATAACAATAACGAAACAAACTGTTTTCAATAAGAGATGGGTAACCAAATAAATAGTAAACTAAATAGACGCTCTTAAAAAGTAAAAGATAGTTTTCCAAAATAGTTTGCAAATTAGAGAAAGAAAGTACATATGTATATGTCGCATTTGTGCAAAGTCAATGAGGGAGAGCCTGTAAATAATCGCACACTCATGTAGTGAAAGAGGAGATATAGTTACTTTTTTCCAGAGCCTAGAACATAAGTCACCTATCGGCTAACGAATGCATTAATTAACCTATCGGTGACCAGTTAACAAGTTTTTAACCGTCTTGTACGGTAACAATTTTAAAAATATATAGTAGCCCTATCCTCGTGACATCACAAAATTATCATTCTTACTGTTGTGTCGTTTTCCGGATTTTGTTTGTTTTGTTGATTTCAATATTTTTGAAAAAATTTGCAATTATTTTATTTAAATAGAATGGACTAAGTATTTCAAAGGCGTTATCTATTATTAATATGTATATCGTCACATGAAATGCAAAATAACGTAACAAAATTTTCGGAAATTTACAGTGGCATGAATAAAATACGAAATAAAATGGAACATGAGTGTAAAAAAATTTTAATATTGGTTAAAACTAGTTTTTATCAGAGCGCAGAACCTGAAAATGTTGAACATATGTAATATTATGTATGTAATATGAAGTAGTGAAGCGTAATCAATAAGACACTCAATTTCGCATTTTTTGATGACACGTTATTTTTGCATTTCAGGTGACGATATGTAACATAACGTACTTCAGCTGTTCCTAGAGCGTTCTCTTACAATTTGAAATCCAAAAAATAAATTAATATTTTGCGAAAATAACTTTGTTGGGTTGCCCATTTCATTATTTTGCTTAATTTGTTTTTGTAAAGGAGCTGTTTCACACATGCTTTCCAGCTCATGTGGTGAGTGTTTTGCACTTTTCTCTTGCGAGGTTTGAGCAAGAATATCCTCACAAATAAAATAAAAATAGAAATCACTAATTAAATTTAAAAAGACAAAACTTATACATCTAAGATATTAGAAAGTCGAAAAAATCGTTTCGTATTTCTAATCAAACTTAAACTTATTTTTTTCATATTTATAATAAAAAATAATTCGTGAATGGTGTCATGTGTAGAAGTTTACGCAAGTGATGAAAGCTCTCTGATTACCATTCACTTGGGTGTGGCCACAAACGAATCATTTACATACGGCTCAAGCAGCTCACGACTTCCGGTTTTTGAGCAAGTATCTTCTGGGTAGCCTAAGAACATCCGTTTGAGGGCGAGCTAAAGTTAGAAGGCGAAAACATCCCCTGCATAGGTTTGTGCGCAAAGTTTGGGACCCGAAACGTAACCTTTCCAGCTGGTTGACGTCCTCGTGAAAATAAAGGCTGATATCACCGCCGTCCAAGAGGTGTGATCGACGGGACAAGGACTCAAACTAGTGCAAGTTTGGTGTAGAATTCGTGGTGGGAGAGCGACTCCCTCGCCGAGTACTATCATTCACTCCAGTGAATGAACGTCTAGCCGCAATCCGCATCAAAGCGAGGTTCTTCAACATATCGCTGATTTGCGCCCACGCCCCGATGGAAGAGAAGAACCATGTGACCAAAGATGCCTTCTATACCCGCCGCGATGGCAAAATCGTGCTTGGCGACTTTAATGCCAGGGTGGGCAAAGAAGGTATCTTTGGCACAACGGTCGGTTCATTACGCCTCCACGACGAAACATCCCCAAATAGGCTGAGGCAGATCGACTTCGCCGGGGCCCGAAATTTGGTTATCTGCGGTACTAGATTCAATCATAGAAAAACTTATCAAGCCATTTGGCTGTATCCGGATCGAAAAACCACCAACCAGATCGATCATGTTGTGATAGACGGAAGACACGTCTCCAGTGTTCCAGACGTGTTTGTTGCAATCAAAATTTGCCCTCGCCTCTGTGCAGCAAAAAACACACGCCAACAAACACAACAAAGGTTCGATGTCGAGAAGCTGCAATCACAACAAACAGCCGAACGATTTTCTACTCGGCTTGCACTCCTGCTCTCTGAGAGCACTCGTCAGCAACTCGGTATAAGGGAACTGTGGGACGGCATCTCAAACTCCTTACGTACAGCTGCAACTGAAACCATTGATTTCCGGAAAATGCAAAAGAACAGCTGGTACCACGAGGGGTGCCGTGTCGCAGAGGGGAAAAAACATACTGCATACCTGGGATGGGATAGATACCGAGGGTTGAAGAAGGAAGCGAGACGCACTTGCAGAAAGAGAAAGAAAGAGGCCGAAATGCGAGAGTGTGAAGAGCTTGATAAGCTGGCCGACAGGGGTAATGCTCGAAAATTCTACGAAAAAATACGAAGGCTTACAGAAGAATCCAAGACCGGAGCATACTGTTGGGAACCCCCAAAGGTGATCTAGTCACCGACGCCCAGAGCATACTAAAATTATGGAGGGAACTCTTCTCCAGCCTGTTGAATGGTAGTGTACGTGTAACGAAGGCGAACCGACTCAAGGCGGATTTCCTCTCAATGGAATGTATTGGTATTCTCGATTTTCCTTTCTGTATTTTATTTGTCTATTCATCTTTTCGACGTCAGCGCTCATCACATCAGGTCACTTTATGATGAAATCTTGGCCAATCTCTTCTACTTCCTGGTTGTCTCCCATCTCTGGATATTCGTCTTCTAGGTCGAAATCTTTTGTTGTCGTCTTTATATGGTTCTCACATATCTCATCTGTTAGTTTCAGCTCTTCGTCATATCACACGATTGTTTTGTAATTTTATCAATAGTATCTGCTATACTGTCAGTCTCTGTTTCTTTATGTGGTTTAGTGAAGTAGTAAAATCTTCCTTCTTGGTAAGATTACACTTGCTCTGTTTCTACAATTGTGTTGGTTTGTGCAAGACAAGCTTTCTCAAAACTTGAATTTAGTCTTCCTTCTCATACGCTTCAGCATCATCTTTAATCGATTTATCCTGGACTACACCTTCCCACATTTCTGCAAAATGTGAGCCTGCCGGAAGAGATAAGTGCCTGTTGGTTTTTCCTCAGTTATTGAAGGTTCATGTAATTCCTCAAAGAATTCTTCTTCAATTTCATTTTCCTTTTTATCTTATTCTTTTATTTCTGTTGTCTTTTCCTCAACAGAAGATAGAGGGAGTAATCGAACTGTTATTAG
This sequence comes from Bactrocera latifrons, assembly GCF_001853355.1. NCBI lineage: Eukaryota > Metazoa > Arthropoda > Insecta > Diptera > Tephritidae > Bactrocera > Bactrocera latifrons. Next base: position 12,631 of record NW_017536919.1, on the reverse strand, counting down.
TTTTTCGTCTTCGATCTTTTGCACTGCGTGAGTTAGTTTCATCGAGTTGTGCAGAACAGAATTCATTGATTGTCATACTTAGACTCTATGCAGCGTAATAATTTTTTGTTGAAATTTGTAGATGCTGTATTACTCGTGCAGCTTCGCCTTTTAAGCATTGACGAAGACGCAGCACTTTTCTGTCTTCTGTCATCTGCTCGTTGTTATCTACCATAACTAGAAACACTTTGTAAAAATTGGGCTATTTCTTCATGTCGGTATAAAATGTTGGAATTTTTTATTATTTTCCTTAATTCGAAGTTAGGGCGATAAGAAGTTGTAGGCTCTTCTTTTTGTAACCTGTTTTTTTAATTTTTAAGCTCTTCGTAGTATTCGTCATTAATTTCTTCGAATAAGACTTCAATTTCTTCATTGAAATCTAATTTGCCTTTTAGTTGGTGAATATCTACGAATAAAAAGTCTGAACACCTTAGCTCCACTGTGAATGGCGGTCAGTACCTTTCGAAAGATAATTGCCTCCGAAGTCCGGTCGGTGTGTTGTTCGATGTCATCGACGTAATTGTAGAAAGACCTCTTGATGTTCAAAGCAGGCGGTTCCGCTCCAAGCAGTTGACTGCAGGGGTAATTTGTGCGAAAACGTCCCAGCAGGAGCTGCTTAGAGAGGAGTTCATTATGCTCCTTTACTGGGAGCATAAGCGTCTCACAATGTAGATGTTCGTTGAGAGACATCAAGAGTCGTGGTCCGGAGTGCAGTGTTCTGGCAGGTCTATAGCTTCATCATCTCCGTTCCACCGCATTTAGGCGACCATATTGGTACGGCGTAGTTGAGCCGACTGGCCGATTGCCTTGTAAGCTGCCAAGAAAAATTCTTTGTCCTTTGCCCATGTGCAGACGTCTAGCGACTTTGAAGACGTTTGTTACGGCTCTGTACTTTAGTAATAATCTCGATCGTATGAAAAGTGAATAAGCATAGACTATCAAAAGTTACACCTAAAATCTTATGATTATTGACAGTCGGAGTCTTGACGCCATCGACGGCAATATTAAAATCAAGTCTGTACTCTTTCGCCCAGTTTGTAAATATGGTCGCCGTGGACTTGGTGCGAGAAAAGTCGGAGAGATAGTCGTTTACCTTTGAACACATCCCATCTACTCCATTGCCCTACTTCAATTCGTGTAATCATCAGCGAACGAGGTTATGGAAACTCCCTCAGGTGGTTGCGGAAGTTTTAAGATGTAAAAGTTAAACAATAGCGGCGATAGGACACCAGCCTCCGGACCTCTGGTTTAATTATTTTCAGTTCTGAATGTTTTGCTTTAAATAGTAGGGATGATTGACGACAGGTCAGATAGATTATGGTTCACGTCTTCAGTTCTGTAGGGAGTCAAAGTCATGCAGTAACGTTTTGTGACTTACTGGGTCAAATGATAAGTCCAACGCTACGAAGATCGTTCTCTCACAGGATAGTTTCTGGTTAAGCCCGCGAACTAGCTGGGTTGTTGTTAAACGGCTTATCAATCCCCGTTAGGATGGTAAGGGTTATCCATGTTGTTGTCGACGTCTTCTAGCGGGATGCTCAGGAAACGTTCCGTTTCGACGGAGGAAGATATTTCATCTTTCCCTCGTTCACCACCAAACCCATTTGCTTCGTTGCATTATCCATTCTGGAGAAAACAGAAATAACGACGCGGTTGTTAAGGCCAATAATGTCTTTCTCGGTTTAGTTCTGCAGCTCAAATTACTCTCTCCAGCAGCAATTTGAAGAAGTCACACGAAAGAGAGTCGCCTTGTCTGAAACCTCGTTTGGTATCGAACGGCTCGGAGAGGTCCTTTCCTATCCTGACGGAGCTTTTGGTGTTGCTCAACGTCAGTTTACACAGCCGTATTAGTTTTGCGGGGATACCAAATTCATACATCGCGGCATAAAGGTAGCTCCTTTTCATGCAGCTTTGAAGTCGACGAAGAGGTGGTGTGTGTCTATTTTCTTTTCACGGGTTTTTTTTTTAAGTTTTGGCATATGGTGAATTGTTGATTTGCTAGGTCTAAAGCCACACTGATAAGGCCCAATTAGTTTGTTGACGGTGGGCTTTAATATTTCACACAATACACTCGATAGAACCTTATATGCAATATTGAGGAGGCTTATCCCACGGTAGTTGGCGCAGTTTGTGGGGTCTCGTTTTTTGTGGATTGGGCATAGCACACTTAAATTCCAATCGTTATATATATATACAAGTTATGTATATATATAAGTCCGAAAACCTTATTGTATAAAAATTAAGAATTTATTTCATAATATTTTGTAGGGGGTTTGTTACTGCATTTGTGTTGTTTTTTTTTTTTTTTTGTTTTACATTTAATTTGATTATTTTAATTCATTAAGATATGACATTTATTATTGTGCATTTAGCGAAAATTTTGTTGAAAATTAAATACTTATTTAAATGAAATATTAAAGGAATTGATGAAAAATAAATATGTAGACATAATGTAGTGAAGTGTTAGTGAATAATAAGTGCATTATATAAAGGAAAAGTTAACTATAAATCGAACAATTGCGAGATCGAATTCGTCAAACTTTCAATAAACAGTGAACATCTCGAAAACTATAAGTTTCCTGCGGTTTAGTATATATTATTACTCTGAAAAGCCGACTTATTCAACCATTTTAACCTTGAAATCATTGTATGGTATTCAAAGGTTTCCCATTGTAAAAAATCGCAACAAACTTCGCTGAACTTTATTTCGCTCTGGAAAAAATTTTATATAGGTAAATATTGCCTAAATAATCACAAATTTGCTCTACTAAAAAATTTTAATATGGTATACTAAACAAGATGCTCTGAGACAGTTGACCAGCCACTCGCTCGTTGGCTAGGAACGCCCTCTACCGAATCCAGTCGATGCGCACACACTCCGAAGTATAGTAGCGACGGAAGAAAATCAGTCCTATTACTTTCCGGAAACGGTTTGTAAAAATGCAAAAAATATTTTTCTTATAACATATTGGTGGTTGTTGAAAATTGGAGTATTTTTATTCTACTTTTTGGATGTTTGCATAGTCACTCATAATAATATCAGGGGTGATGTGGAATCTGATATTTGTCAGAATCAGAATTGAAACCGATCAATAAAAATAGTAGGTGTGAATTCTGATTTTATTAGTTTGTTGTTCGAAACAGAATATGTATCTGTTTTGAGTTTCACGGAAGTCAATTTTATCGGTTTTGCTATCAGAAAAAAAGCAAGAAGATAGTCGCTGACAGATTTGAAATATAAGTAAAGAAATCAAGTTAATTTATTGTTTCGAATTGATTTGTCTTTCATTCCATAGGGGAAACATAAGAATAAAACAGGAAAAGTCTTAATTATTGAGTTTTTGGAAAAAGTCTGCACATGTAATAATTTAACACAAAAATGCGTCTTTATTCATTCGATAAATGCTATCTCTTAAAATCTGCCTTTAAATGGGAACTTATTAAAAAGTTTAATAGGATTGCTTCCAAATGTATTCATTTGGAAGTTTTGTCACATTATTAAACTGCTGACTCGTATATTGGTTTTGCGTATGTTCGAAAAGAAGAAAATCTATCAATCAATTTTGACAGCTAAGCAATTCTATCTTGGATCTGATTATTATATTTTGTATAATTTAACGGAGTAACCCCCCTAAAGCAAAAAGAATTTCAGCTTGAAATAATTGAAGGGCTTCTATCAGAAACAGACGTTATTCTTAATATGCTAAGCGTTCAATATTCCAATGTAGCTATCGAAGACAAAAAATACTTCCAAGTCTATAATTTGCACCACACTAATTTTCTAAATTAGCGTTAATTAGTGTTGCCTTTCAAAAAAAATTGTTTTTCTAATTAACGTTATATTACATTAAATGAATTTGATTGCAACGAAAAAAAGAACACTTTTGTTGTCGCTCAAAGGATAAACAATTTCTGAAATCTTTGCCGCTGAAAGAGTTATCGCCCCGTCATAATTGAAAATTGACTTTTTCAACGTACATCGTTGTGGGACGTCAGTCGTAAAACTATTTGCAACGCTGTCGCTGAATACAATTTTATAGCGACAATGAAAAATTTCTTCATTCAAAATGGGTTATTTCTCAAAGTGATGGGCCAATGGAACAAGAGAAAAAATTTACCAAAACGGCAACGTGATCCTAGTAAGATAACCTGCAGGACCGGTATCTGTTACCAAACATGTTGGCTAGTTGTTACTCTTCACTTGTGTATAGGTTAAAAAATTAGTTACTTTTGTTCAGTGAGTTGGAAGAAAATAGCCCATTGTCACTTAGATATTCAATGCCCTTCACTCTCCATCCAATTACAATTATGGCAAGTTGTGTCTTTCTCGGGTCCCTCTTCTGTGTGAATCCCGTTTGTTTTGTTTTAGTTAGCAGTATAGTATATATTGGTTATCGAACCTTTTTACAGTCTGTTGAATGTAACAAATGCATTTGTTACTGAATATGTTTGCGATGAGTTATCTCTGATATTTAAATGTGTTGCGAATGGGTTACTTTTATGCTGTTCATAATAAGAATATCGGTTACAATAAGAGTCATTGTTTGGGTTAGAAATTTGTTACCTATATCATACAAACATGTTGGCGGATTTGTAAGTAGTAACAAGCAATATCTCTTACTTTATTTTCATCAACAAATTACTATATTGGTTGTTCACTTATAAATGAATGTATTAGATATAACCTATTCCTTAGGATAAAATGCTTTTTATACTATTTTGCTTCATTCAATTGTAAAATTTTCTTTAACAATTAATACCATATATGTAAAAATATAAGTATATAGATTGTGTGGGGAATAAATAATTTTATAAATACGAGTTAATATACACTGTTTGAAAATTATTAAGATAGCTTTTTTAACGTAAATATACATAATATTACAAGTTCTATAAACATAACACGAAACGCAGCTTTAAGTTTATGATTAGTATTAACAATACTAATTTTGTTTCCATAACTTTTTGGCTCTTGCTGCTACTGTATGTTCTTTTTAATTTTCTTGTTTCACACTCACATCCGTACCACCATCGCGATCCTTAGTCAAAATAACGTCGTCGATGAAGACCATATCTTTTCGTCATGACCGATCTTCAATTTGATTTTTTAATTTCTGCAAGATGAATAATTTTTATACTCCTGCAGCAGCTACGTGCTGCTTCAGACTATAATAGTCTTGTTCACCTAATCAGCAGCTACCTGCTGCTTCAGACTATAATAGTTTTGTTCACCTAATCGAGATAGGAAAAGGGTTATATATGTAAGTGACATTGCTACACTCACTCAAACAATAAATCAATCTCTAATACGCTCTTATAGGTCTTATAAGTTAGAAGTTAAATAATCGAGATGACCTTCTGTAGCAGTTATTAAGGAAGGATGAGTCAGTCATTAAGCAAACATTGAAATGTGACGTATTAATTTAATATTGTAATACTTTAATTTGTTAATAAATTAAAATAAACTAATATTTAAATTTCACTTGTATGTGTATATATAAATGATCAGGATGACGAGAAAATTTGACATTCAGGTAGCTGTCTGTCTGTCTGTCCGTGGATCCGTGCAAGCTGTAACTTTAATAAATATTGAGATATCTTGAAACTTGGTATACGGGTTCATTAGTACCAAAACAATGACGAGTTCGTAGATGAGCGTAGTCGGACCGGAGCCACGGCCAAAAAATTCCATTAACCGAAACCCTATAAAGTGCACTAATTTAAGATATAGAACTCTAATTTGTCACAAGAGAACGCAATAGCAATGGACACTTGTGGGCAAAAAATTATCAAAAAGGTCTCTATAAAGTCTAATGCACATATCTAGAACCAATGAAGCTACAACAACCAAATTTAACCAGCTCAAATTTTATAAGGACTCCTACAGACAGCGTGATAAAATTGGATGTTAACCCGCTCACTCCCCATTTGACGGTACTGTTAAAACACTACTAACAGCGCGATAATCAATAACTAAATACCGCAACAGACGTTTAAATTACTGTTATGATAAAGTTTTTTTTTTTTGGGAGCCGGAGTAAAAATTGAATTATTAAATAAAATTAATGAAATTACATATTTTTGGATCCGACCGACCGATTTCGGCCAAACTTAGTACGTGACATTCTTCTCATATTCCTATGTCAAAGTGCGAAAATGAACGAAATCGCCTAGTTCCCGTATAACATATTTTTAAATTCCATTTCATTGTTTCCAGCGCCCGAATCAAGAAATAATTAATACAACAGGATAAAATTTTGCACTAATTGTAACCCTTGTGACCAAAGATTTCCAAAATCCTACCAAAACTGTTCAAGCCCCTAAACCGGAAATGTGGACTCCAGTATCTATTGTCGACTTTTGACCAAAAATATCGGCCAATGTATGGGATGTACAATTGAAATTCAGAGAAAATTATTTCCTGGCAATAGGATCTCGGTGTATTAAAAATAGGTTAAATCGCATCAATACTTACCTGAGCCTCCATATACCTAATATTAAGATTTTCGAACTTCCGGATCACTTTATGCTGCATACTATATATCGACCAATACTTGAGCCATTACAATGAAAATAAAGAAGAAACTTAAGAAACTTTTCATTGCGATTTAAGGAATGTTGGTGATGATTGGTAAGTTTTATACAACATTTCTTCATAATAATGAATTTAACTAGCTTATGATGAATTTAACGATTGCTTTGAATTTCGTCCAAGAAACAATTGTTGATTTGATGTTTCTTTGCAAAACCAGGTTTGCCATATTCGTATTTTATTGAAAAAAGTGTTAAAAATTAGTACTAGATTTCTTTGAAGCTGCGTAGTAGCACAAGTAAATTCTTTTTTTTTATTTATTTAAAAGAGAACTAATTATAAATAATTAATCAACTTGTAAGAATCAGCACTGGCTACCAGGGCCTTCGGCTCTTAATGCTAAGATTATGGTGAAAAGAAAATATTAATAAGGTTATTTAGTTGTATGTGGTGTTATATGTCTTTGATGTTACACAGTTTAAGAAATTTATTAATGGCACTGATGTTATCGCTGTTTGTTGYTTTGAGAAGGTCGGAAGGTCTCTTATTCCCAAAGGTTGATTTCCTTAGAAAATGCAGTGCAGGATATTCATCGTTGAGGTGAATGAGTGATTGGGTGGGAGCNAAAAAAAAAAAAACAAAAAAAAAACAAAACAAAAAAAAACAGTATTTTCTAATGTCATGCCGTTGGTTGTCAATATATTGTTCAATGTCAAAGTAAAGCAGTTCAATGTTAAGTAAAGGTCAGTGTAGGTCCTTTCAATATCACACCAATGTCAGTGTAACTTGCGGACAAATTAATGTCAAATAAAAGCGATCTACAAAAAAAAAAATTATTCAAAACTTTTCCAGTGATTTGCACGAATATTAACTAGCTAAGAGAAAAAACTCAAAAATACTCACAGTGTATGAAATATAATACCCTTGCCATAAAAGAATTCATGCATATAAAGAGAGTTTTAGAACAAATACTACTAAAGTAARTAATAGTTTTACCGATATCTATTACTTAACTTTGTTAAGATAATTTGATAAAAAAGCACTATATAAAAAAATAATTGAACTTAATCTATACACTGCTCTTATCAATGCGCGTTGAAGAAGAGTTAGAAACTATAGACAAAATGTTGATCTCTCTAAGTATAAATAAAGAAACAACGATGACTGAAGGAAGAGATAAGCGCAATCTCGTTATACAAACCACTAGGCTGATTCAACCGTTTGACGGCAACAAAAACTATTTGGCGATGTATGTCGACAGCATCGATAGCGTTGTACCTCGGTTCACAACTATCTCTTCAGAGGAGATTTCAACTGTTTTACCTGCACTCTAAGAGGTTATGCTCTTGATATTGTAAGACGGGAGCAACCGTGTGATTGGACAATACTACGACAATTGCTCATTGATGAATTTGGCGAAGATACATCTGTGTCTACTCTTATTTTGGAAATCAGTAGTATAAAATTTAAGAATAGCGTAAAATTATTGTGCGAAGAAATTAATATTGAAATATGTAGAGTAAAAGATTGTATTAAATTAAAAAATGAAAATATATCCACTAAAACATTTTTGTATAAAGAGCTAGATCAAATTAGTTTAAATACGTTTGAAAAGGGAATTGCCCAATTATTTAACTGCATTAATAAACGCAAACTTAGTAACTGGCCTTAAGTCAGCAATAAAAATTTTGAAAGAAAATAATGTATTTGAAGATGATAGAAGACTGAGCAAAACCAAACAAAATCATAATCAAAGAAACATCCCATTTTCCAGAGTTCCCAACCTTTCTTACAAAAATTCAAATAGAAAAAATAGTAACGAGTTTCAACATTTTTCTCCGTTTAATGGAAATCGATTTTTTGACTATTCTCATGGCAATAACTATCAGGGATATGCATTGCCACCTAATAACGCACATCATTTTTATCATTCAAATCCAAATGGATGGATTTATCACACACAAATGAATACAACTTTAAATTGTCCTAATAGTTATACTAACAGTGATAATTTTAGTGCGCTTAATGCCAATAATGTACCTAAAACAAATTCGCAACCAGTCATCGACTAACACTCGCTTCGTTCCGACTCGTTTCCCTAGTGGTCGTGCAGTTGATAGCTTTCTAATAGTATACAGCATTGTTCTCTTTAGGTACTTCTAAAAATAATTCATTTGTTTCAATCGGGCGTTCAAATAAATTCACAAATAGTTAAGCGTAGTGTATCCAATGAATCTACCACCCGCCTCGTGGGGAATAGGTTTAGTGTGTTGCAGGACGGCAACTCACTGGCCAGCCCGAAAAACAAACGTAAGAAAAAAGAAAGAAATACAACATTTTTGGATTTCCCTGTACTACCACCAATTACCACCAACCAATTGCAATCCAAGTTTGTTGTTATCAAATCAGACTAGATTCAATCAGTAAATATGCTTCGCGATGGTAGTCTTCTCATTTTAATTAAAAATCAAAAGGTAGCTGAAAAAATCATTAAGACAACTAATTTCGGCGGCTTGTGCCAGTGTCAATTTCATTACATCAAAACCTCAAATCAACTAAAGGAACAATATTTGATAGAAATTTAATTCAAACGCCAGAAGCAGAAATATTGGAAGATTTGACAAACCAGGGCGTAATAGGCGTATATAAATTCACGAAAAAGTTAACAACAAATCTGTTTACACTCTCTCAATTTTGCTTACATTTGATCTCTATACAGTCCCAAAATATATCGACATTGCGTGGTATAAACTCGGTGTTAGGGAATATTTTCCTAACCCAATGCGATGCAAAAGCTGCCAAAAGTTAGGGCATACACTCAAGCACTGCAATAGTAATCCTATTTCCGCAGGTTGTAACCTTATCCCCCACAACCCTTCTAACTGCACGCGCAGCATGTGTGCCAATTGTTTTGGTCCTCACCCTTAAAAATGAAAACCCAAAACAAATGCAGTATGTTTGAAGCACGACGTATTTTTAAGCAAAATAATATATTTATTTGTGAAGCAGCTTACGCCACTACCCTCTCTCTTCAAATCTTCATTCAAACTTTGACAAATCTAACATTCAAAATAACAAAACCAGTTCTACGCCCTTTTCCTCCTCCCCCTCAACTCACAATTAACTATAATCTAAGTACTGACTCTCAGAGCATAACAGATGCACACGTTCCACTAAACAACAATACCTTTGACAACAACACTGATCAGCAAATATCAAAAACCTGTTTTAAGCCCGCCTCCCCACTTCCCGCAAATAACATCATAATCAATAATCAACACTTAAACACCCACAACGACAATCAACTTAGTGAGAGCTCTGTTAACATTAGTAACAACAATAATCATAACAATGTCATATTAAATACTCCTTCATTCTTACTCTAATCCTCTCTCACAAATCTTCTCTTATCTAACAGAAGATCAACATAGCACAGAAAATATTCACTTATTAAACATAAATCCAAACTCAACCTCTACCGACTCTTAATTCAATATTTGACACTGAGTGAATGTATTTTAATAGTGCATTGATAATTTTTCTCTTAGTTGCTGTAATGTTGAATTCTACAATGGAATGTTCATGGTTATTATAACAACTACTCGAACTTGGAAATATTAATTAAAGAGCAATTACCAAAGATAATTTGTCTCCAAGAGACTCACTGTAAATATAACTCAATGCCGACTACACGTAAACAATACAACGGTCATTTTCATAATTTTAGTTATAACACCTCTGCTAAGCAGGGTACAGCCTTACTGATTCACAAGAGCATACCATATAAACTTGTCAACATTAATTCAAGTAGTTCTGCCGTCGCAGCTGAAATAAATCTTAAAGTAAAATTCACYGTAATTTCTATTTACGTTCCCCCACAACATAATCTTCTTACTTCTSAGCTTTTCAACATCATAAATTTAACTAACAACCCAGTGATAATAGTTGGCGATCTGAATGCGTGGAGCCCGCTTTGGGGCTCACCAAATCAAAACCCCAAAGGAATAATCATTGAACATTTTCTTGTAGCATCCAATCTCTTTATCCTTAATGATGGTTCGCCCACGCATTTCAGCACGTTAACTCATATTGATTTGTCACTATGCTCTTCCCAACTCGTCCCAATATGCAACAGGTACGTTATTAATGATTTGCATAATAGAGACCACTTCCCCACAATAACATCGGTTACAATTGATCGGTATACCCTACACCGCACAATTCCACTTTTCAATACCAAAAAGGCTAAATGGTCACTGTTTCAAGACAGGATTCTAGACTTGTCACATTCATTTCCCCCTGCCGATAACATCAACTCCGAAGCCGCTCGTATTAAGAAGATAATACGCTCAGCAGCAAACAATTCTATTCCCCGTACAACTTACAAACAATTTAGTAGGACTGGTTGTCCTCAGAGTTAAAAGCATTACGAGATACTAAACAAAATGCTTGGAGAGCTTACAGACAGTCCTTCGGTTGTGACAATCAATAGCATATAAAAAAGCAAACCCTGCATTTAATAAAGCTAAGAAAGAAGGTAAACAGCAAAGTTTCGCCGATTTCACCAGGAAAATTAATCCTACTACTTCCACACCAGTAATCTGGCAAAACGTGCTTAAATTAGTAGGCACATAAAATCCTTCTAATTTACATACAATCGAAACGGCATCTAGCATAGTTACGGACCCCAAAGGAATCGGGGCCTTTGTTGGCTTCTGGTCTCCGAACTCTAATGACGCAAACTTCTCTTCTACTTTTCGTTTAGTTAAAATACTTCCCTCGGGCAATCCGTAAATATTTGCTTTGACTACAAATCTAGCATAATCGACTGCCCATTTCTTTTAAACGAATTAGACAACTGTTTAAAGTCATTCACTGGCACAACCCCTGGCCACGACAAAATTTCGTATACCATGCTTGTTAGCACGCCAACCTCCTTCAGAAAACGGCTTTTCAACAATGTCTGCCATATAGGTTTTATCCCACATTCCTTTAAAACGGCTACGGTCATCCCAGTAAAGAAACCCAACAAAGATGCTCGGCTGGTAGATTCCTACCGCCCCATATCGTTGCTTCCCTGTATTAGTAAGCTACAAGAAAAAATGGTCTCAAAGAGGCTAATGTGATATTTAACATCCTCAAAGGCACTGTCACTTAACCAATTCGGTTTTCGTCCAGGGACAAGCACGATGGATGCACTCTATTATATCGATCATCTCATTTCAAAAAGCCTATCATCCAAAAGTCACCTTTCTATTCGCTCAGTAGATTTCGAAAAGGCTTTCGATAGAGTGAGTGTTCACGTTGTTCTGAACAAGCTACTTGAACTCCAAATAGGCCCAAAAATGTACAATTAGCAAAAAACTCTGCGCCCAAAAGGGAATCAGCCATTGTTTCTTTGCGGAGATTTATACCTCACGTGCAACAGAGAGGACACTAAAGACACGCACACTAATTTTGCAAACGCGATATCATCAATAAGCTCTTGGTGTCAATATTCTGGAGCAAAGCTATAAATCGAAAAATGCAAGCATCTTCACGTTTGTCGGAAACATCTTTGTGACCCCATTACAATTAGGATTAATAACTTCATTGTAGAAAATGTTAAACACCTAAAAATTCTTGGTATAACTTTTGATTGTAAGCATAATTTTAAGGAACACTGTATTAATTAAAGATCTAGTCTAGTTGCCAAACTCAACCTCATAAAATACCTTTCCTCCAACAAAAGTCACATACATACCAACTCCCTCCTCAATATCACGCAGCTCACACTGCTCTATGGATTGGAAATTTATGGCCAATGCTCCAAAACCAACCTCCTTCGTATTAAGGGACCATATCATGCAGCCATAAGATGCAGCCTCAGAGCAATTAGAACCACGCGAACTGAAAATCTACTGGCCGAAAGCGGCTTTCTCACTATTGAAGACCGAATTCAATATGTACGATGCCGTCAAATCCGAATAATTTACTCGTCAAAAAACTCGGTTATGTATAGAGAGATCAAGTTACTAAAACAGCGAAAACGCAAGATGAAATTTTCATCCGCTCTTTCAT
>NW_017536918.1:0-1035 GCF_001853355.1 Bactrocera latifrons | reverse complement strand
TTCCAGAAAATATTATTTTCCGAATTTAAAACAAGTGTTAAAAAATCTAATCGGAAATTGTAAGATTTGCTTAGAAAATAAGTACCAACGCAAGCCACCAAACCCTGGCGTTGGCAGAACTCCTATCCCAAATTGTCCACGGGAAATTCTTCGTCTCGATATTTTTATTACTACCAAACAAAAAATTTTTTATATGCGTCGACAAGTTTTCGAAATTTTCCGTTGTGAAGGCAATCGCATCAAGATCCACTGTTGATGTCAAAGATGCTCTTCTACAAGTTTTATTAATTTTCAGCAATACAAAAACCGTTGTATCCGGCAACGAAAAGGCTTTCACCTCCAATTTAATAAAACCACTACTAGGAGCTCACTTTTCTACCGATCAATTCTTCATCTCCACACTTCACATCGAAAGCAACGGCCAAGTGGAAAGGTCTCTACCTTGCTTGAAATAGCGCGTTGTATTAAGAAGCAGCAGCAAATATATGAGACTGCTGACCTAATTTTATTATCAACCCACAAATACGATGATAGTATTCACTCTGTCATAAACGATAAGCCTGATTACGTATTTCACAATTATCCAGCTGAAAAATTAAATGCTGTTAAATGAAAGTTAGTAGAAGCTCAAGAAAAAACGAAACAAGAAAAAAGATTTAACGCAAGTACAACTCTTAAAACATATGAAGTTGGAGAAAACGTTTTTTTGAGCAGTAATAAATTTGATAAAAATTTTACTGAAAAAGTCGAAAGAGATCTCGGTATTGCAGTTATGATCGAAGGGAAAAATCCACAAGAACAATTTGCGATAGTTTTCTTTAATGATTTCCTAAAAAAAAAAAATTTTAACAATAAAACTTAAAATATTTTTTTTAAGCCACAMAATGCATTTAAAAGAAAATACTTTTATTGATTTTGAATTATTAATATTTCTTTAAAGCTACTTGTAAGTCTATTTCTAAGCAACTACAACTATAACAAAAACACAATAAAATTTAAAAAATCTTTTTATCGTCGAAGTTGGTTTCCACTTTT
>NW_017536917.1:0-1030 GCF_001853355.1 Bactrocera latifrons | reverse complement strand
AGAGTCGCCAAAAAGCAGAATTGTTTGTTGAAGGGATTCATCACCACGCGGCCATGCAGCACCGCAGGCGGAGGGAAAGCCGCAGCCGAGCCGCTATGTCACTGCCGAACATAAAGGCAGCGCGAATGCTGCGCGCGTACATACTTGACAAATGGTTACTAATTAATTGCAGTTTGTACAAAGTTTTAGTAACTGGCAGYAAGGGGCTGGTTTGGAGCCGACCACCGAGTTCATTGGCTATGAAAAGTGCGTTCGGCAATTAGCTGAAACCRCCGAAGGAAATACTATTTGAATTGTTTATCATATGAATTAGTCTCGATATTGTTGCCCGCCCTGTCGMMCTCGCGCTCGCCCTGGCCCTTGATTCGGCGTGAATGACTCTGACTCGATTAAAGCGTTTAAATATGAACGTATTGCGCGTCTTATCTGAAATTAACGCTACTGGTGACAACTTTGGCGTGCCGGTGTGAAACTCCTGCTGAAAACACGCACGCACACACACACACACACACAAAAGCGAATTCTTCTGGTTGTTTGTGTTGCTGCTACAAAGCCACAATGTGTGTGGGCGCCATTGCTGTTGCTGGCAAACTTGTTGCGTGCTGACTTCTGGGCAGGCGTATTTTCGGRCCATTGARGCTAATTGGAATTTCAAGCGACGTGTGGCAAAACGYGGCTGATTAGCAGCTTKKCAGCGGAAGTTGCTCGCGGCTGAGGTAGTGTCGGTCAATATAATCGCATATGAAAGTGTGAAATTTGACAATTTCATTTAATTCACATACCAACGGAAATAACAATGTCAATATGGACTTGGTGTCGCAGCACGTGAAATAACAAAGCCGGCTGATAAGCTGATAATCATAACAATGATTAATGTAAACAAATGACAAATCCTAATGTAATTAAGGCATGATTTTGAATAACTATCAGAAGCTTTAGCGGTATAATTTTGAATTAAGATCGAGAAACAAAATCCAAAATATACAAAAACAAAAAAATTAGTAAAAAAGGAATAAAAATAAAAAGAAAA
>NW_017536916.1:0-981 GCF_001853355.1 Bactrocera latifrons | reverse complement strand
CGATTTATAGAAAACATTTCTCTGTAAAAACATTATGCGGAAAAGTTAAAACGAATATTGTAACGCAAACTAAAAGAAAATATTATCATTAAAATTAAGATTTTTAAGATATTAGCGATTCTTTGTACAAATTGTAAATTATGAACCGTAACGAAATTTTTGAGCTGACTGTTGACGGTCTGAAGGAAAGGTTAGGCGATTTATCGCTACACTACAAGACAGACTGATGGAGCATTTCGGCCTGACTGTGAGTGACGGTTCCAAAACTGATATGGAAGAGGTAGCAAGCCAACGAAGTGTGCGTGAGGTTAGAGTCGAATACCACAACTTTACTCTCCAAGATGTTGAGGACTCATTGACTTCGTTTAAAGGAACAGGTTGTCCAAGTTTCGAACAGTGGCTTGACGATTTTGAGGCAAACGCATCAGCAGTGCATTGGAACGAGCTGCAGAAATTCATCTACGCAAAACAATTGTTGAAGGGTGCGGCAAAGATTTTCATAAGAAGCAAAGAGGAATAAGCAGTTGGAGTTCACTAAAACTAGCGCTGGGGCAGGAATTTGGTACAGCATTATCATCGATTGAAGTACACCGTACTATACGAAGTCGTCGAAACTGATAGAGCTAGATGGCTCAAGCGTAATAGAATATTTCATCGAAGGCATAGCGGACTGAAGGTCGAACAAAAGCAACCTATACCAGGCGAAAACTATACACGATTTGAAAGAGCAAATCAAGGTATACGAGAAAATTCGTTACAGCCAGTCACAACCCGTGAATGGGAACCAGGAGAAGGCATCGTCGTCAAACAAGGATTTCCAGAAAGCAGTTCCATTTAGCAGGAAGATAGCGCCGATTTCAGGCAGAAGAAGGTGGAGGAAAAGCCACAGGGCAAGGAGGAAGTGAATAATGGAGCAGTAAGGAAAGATCGTAGTATTGGGTCAGCGAAGCCTAAGAAGTTTGATGTGAAATTAAACGTGGG
>NW_017536915.1:0-940 GCF_001853355.1 Bactrocera latifrons | reverse complement strand
TGCTAGGTACACCATTTATAACTCATGAACGGYTGAACCAATTTGGCTGAAAATTGGTGGGGAGGTGGCTTAGAACCTGGGTAAGGACAAAGGATACTTTTTATTTCTTGTATGAATCATTTGAATATTTAATTTCTTAAAAAAAAAAATATATATATAAGAAAACAATAAAAACCACCTCACATCTATATACATAAAAGAAAGCTGTTGTTAGTTACACCATTTACAACTCATTAACGGCTGAACTTGGGTTAGGAGGTGACTTAGAACCAGGGTAAGGATATAGGATACCTTTTATCTCTTTAGGTAAAAATTTAATACAACCCACAAATACTAAAATTATATTTCAAATCATAAGCATTTGTTCAAAATTCTCGTTTGAATAAATTATTTGAACATTTTATTTTTTCAAAAAAAAAAATTATAATAATAATATAAATATACACATATAAAATAAAGTTGTTGTTAGTTACGCCATTTATAACTCAAGAGCGGCTTAACCGCTTATGCTAAAAATTGGTCAGGATGTAGCCTAGAACCCGGGAAAGGATATAGGATACTTTTTATTTCTTTATGTAGAAATTTAATACAACTCATAAATACTAAAATTATATTTGAATTCATAAGCATTTGTTCAAAATTAACGTTTTTATGAGTCATTTGAATATTTTATTTCTTAAAAAAAATATATATATATAAGAAAACAATAAACATATATCACAAAAGCAATAAAACAACCTCACATCTATAGATGTAAAAGAAAGTTGTTGTTCGTTACGCCATTTATAACTCACGAACGGCTGAACCTCTTTGGCTGAAAATTGGTCAGGAGGTAGCTTAGAACCAGGGTAAGGACACAGGATTCCAATTCTGTTCTTGTTATTTATTAATGACATATCATCTGCTGTTAAGTTTTCAAACGTTTTATTATATGCTGACT
>NW_017536914.1:0-981 GCF_001853355.1 Bactrocera latifrons | reverse complement strand
TCGCAGATAAGCCAAACTGATAACTGACTTGCCAAATATTTTGCAATGAAACTCTTTGTGTCGTTCATAAAATATTTAAATTTACATAAATACAGAGTTTTCCAATAAGAGTGATATGATGGATGATACTAATTGTTAAGGAAATTGAAATGTTACTTTTCAGTGTGAATATAATCGATACAATTCAGTTCCGAATATAACATTAAGGGGGCTATGTAAGACGTAGCTTCGTCTTCTTGGAACCAGATGTTGTCAAGATCAACTCTTCCAATTGCGGCCATAAAAAGTTGGTTATTATCGATATATAGTATACCGTTCTCCATTGACAGTGACGATGCCATCAGCTTCATTTTGAAAGATATACGATCCGATGTTTCCAACACTGCCAATTTGCGTAATTATAATGGTTGTTCATGAATAATTTGTAGATATTCTCGGCACCAGAATCGAAAGCCTCATCGAAGAAAAGATTCACGACTTTTACAGCTTGCCTGAAAGGCAACAATATTTTCATTACTTCGAGCGGTTTTGTCTTTTGACACTTGAACAGTATGTAAGGAAATCAAGTCATATGTTTATAAAACTTTTGAAAAATAGGTGTGGCTCTGGCCCCTAAAATATTTAAGGTACATATCTCCCAAAACATTCAAGTAGGAATAACCAAATTCGCTCGGGTCGAATTACTAAAGCGCAAAACCCCGCCCCCTTCCCATATGCCATATAACGAATCTGTTAAAAACTAATAAAAATTCATTAAATCAATAAATGAACGCGTAAAAAGGATAAAATTTTACATCCGATATCATAAGAGTGCGCTCAGTAGGAGCCGGTATCAGAATTTAACGATAGGTTAAAAGTCGTAAATCGGGCCCTGCTTGACCAGTTTCAACCAAATTCGTCACTTAGCATTTTGTTGATATTACTTATACATATTTGCGTGAAAATATGTTCTTGAATATGCCTTCCTTTGTCCCCAATATA
>NW_017536913.1:0-979 GCF_001853355.1 Bactrocera latifrons | reverse complement strand
TCGATTCTGGATAAGTATGAGTTTAACCTGCTACTGAACTGTCTCTTATACACATCTAGATGTGTATAAGAGACAGCAGATGCATAGGGTTAGCTGGGCACGCAAATAGGTGGTTTGAGTCAAAGAGGTATATCGGGGTCGATTCTGGATAAGTATGAGTTTAACCTGCTACAGTAGCCAGAACGAAGCTGCGCAAGTATACACATCTAGATGTGTATAAGAGACAGCACACACACACACACATACAAAGGCAAATGTACATGTATGCGCGTTTAGACCAATACATGCYTACATACATATATACATATACACATAAATGCACATATTTTCATCATTATAAGTGTATTTTTTTCGTAAATATTCGTATACATACACACACGAATACGAACACACGAGCATTCATATTTGTTCGCCCAACCAAGCAAAGCTGAAGCGAACACACCAAAACGACGTGCCACTTTCCATTCGGCTTTGGGCTCACACTSTGTTAACTGCAAGAAAACACAACGACAACAACAACAACAGCAAAAGCGAAAAACAAAATTCAATTGCTAATAAACGCAACAAAAATTCTTGACTTGCACAATGCAAACTAGAAATTTCTCTACAACATATTGTTGCGGTAATTTTGTTTTGTAGGCATATGCGTACGTAGGTATGTATGTATGTACATATGTAGATATATTTTTTTTTATTTAAGCAAATTTTCAATATAATATTTAGTGCTTAATTTCATCTTTTTATCTCAAAAATTTGTTTCATTTAAAAGCAATAATATTTTTTTTTATTGAAATAGTGAATTATAACTTGGCTGATCGTGGAGATGTGTATAAGAGACAGCTACATATGTATGTACTATATAATGTATAGTACATTTTTCTTCTCATATTTTCCTCGCCAGCGTAATTCTGCTAAGAAAAATGTTTGCATTTCATTCGCAACCGGCTTCAGTTTCCAAAAAACAACATATGTAACTGCA
>NW_017536912.1:0-1039 GCF_001853355.1 Bactrocera latifrons | reverse complement strand
TTCCAATATCTTCATCTACTTTCGACATCCAAGAAAAGCATACATTGGACGTTATATTCGGCACAAAGATAACCTGAAGTGGGGAAACTCTCTATATTGGGGCTAAAGGTTGGGTTGAACCAGTTTCATCTACTCTTGGCATTAATCAAAAATATTTTTAAAAACATTTCCACGAAAATGTACTGCGAGATTTCACATATTGCACGATGTATTCAGCAAAAAGTCAACTAAACAAACAAGAATCGTTATAAGTAGTGCTTGTGGGTTAGGGTTGTTCACAAACCAACCCTCAAAGTATAGTGCATATACCCAAGAATAAAGTTCACTTAATTTTCGTCAGCTATCTCACATATTACCCAATATATGATATATGTGATATATGATATATGTGTGATATATATGATATATGTACGTCATAAAGCCATTCGAAAGTTTAAAAATCTTTATATTAGGTTTATGTGGAGAGAAAAACTACTGTACTGACTTATTTTTTCTTATAAACACGTCTTATTGTTATTCACTTAATTTTATTAAAATATTTTGGATACATAATCAACTATTTCAGCTCCTACTCATATTCGGTAGTCGGAGGATTGAAAATGTACAGACCGGCTTTTTTCTCAGATGTTTGGTTTTCCTATCCAGGGAACTATTCTGGTATAGTTTAATATGGTAATTGAATTTCGCTTCTACCCTAGCTTGACCCCACTTAAGCTTAGTTTTGCCACATTTGATCCCTAGCTAGACTTCGCTTAATCTCGGTTGACACCTCATTTTACCCCTGGCTTGACCTCGCTTAATCCTTATCTCGATCTTGCAGTATCTTTAGCATGACTTCTTATTTTTTTACCCCCGAGTGTGACCTCACTACATATTTAGCTTGGATAGAAATCCTCTTCTAATTCTGCTAGTCATTATGATAAATTGAATATAAAAACTCTAAATCTTCTCGATTAGTTTTAGGTTTTACCAATAATTTCGTGAAAAGCAAAAAACAATTTTACGCTCTGCAACATGGTGCGTGAGTATAAACAAATAA
>NW_017536911.1:0-996 GCF_001853355.1 Bactrocera latifrons | reverse complement strand
AATAGCCGTGGGCACGTTGGTTGAGATGATTGCGGTCCCTTCACTTTCCGCATGACAGTTTTATACGCTAAGCCCCATGGATCTACATTTGCCGCGTCTACCATTTCTCTAAAACTTCTGATTTTGCTTTGCTGGATTGCTAACTTCAGATCGCGTTTATGAGCCTTATAGGATGCATAAAGATCTTCATACGATGATCGGCGCCGTGCTCTTTGTGCCTTTCTTCTTGCCATTAGGCATTTCCTCCGGATTGATGCAATTTCATCGGTCCACCAGTAGACTGCTTGTTTGTGCTTACCGGCTCCGCACCTGGGCATGGTTGCGTCACAGGAAGCTTCCATTTGAGAGGCAATTTGTTCCGCCAGAATTTCTGCATTAACTCCGTCAATATGAACACTTTCCCAAGCATTTTTAAAAGTTTCAGTGTTGAAAGCTGATTTTTTCCATTTGCGGACACTCGTTTTGTATCTACGTACTATGCTGTACGTTTGTATCATAATAGCCAGATGGTCGCTATGCGAATGGATGGCCTTATCTACCGTCCAGATGGTTGTATTCGCAGTTAGCCGGTCCGCAAAGGCAAGATCAATGATGGAGTTTCCCTTTTTGCAGTCGTACGTATATACGCCAGGAGTGTTCAGAAGAACAAGGTCGAGCGCTGCGACGGTGTTCTCAACCAACCGACCCCTCTGATTGGTATGTGTACTGCCCCAAGTTCTTGACCAAGCGTTGAAGTCTCCTGCAAGCAGGATCGGCCTCTTTCCCCTTAATTCAAGTTCCAGCTCTAGCATCATTTGCTCGAACTCCTGTATAGACCATCGTGGCTAAGTCGCCTGTCTATTATCACGCCAAGATACTTTATCGACGCCTTAGAGGATATTTCATGGGTGCCGATACGTACTTTTATTTCCTCCTTTTTTCTCCGCCCACTGATGAGTACCGCCTCGGTTTTTTGGGCTGCCAATTCCAATCCGGATTTTGCCAACCATAGCCTTA
>NW_017536910.1:0-1038 GCF_001853355.1 Bactrocera latifrons | reverse complement strand
AGAACCTTTCTTTAGATTTCGACTTTTTAAATATTTCGTTATATGCTGTCAGTGGTACCTTAACTCACTTAAATAATACTATATAGAAATATCTTTTACTGAAACGACCCGAAACTCTATTCAGAGGAAAGTCGAATGAAAGCTGAATAGAAGGTCTACAGCTGTCTCTTATACACATCTAGATGTGTCCTCATCCATTTAGCTACACTCATCTAACTTCCCCTTCTATATCAATGCATAGGAGGAAAGTCTTAGAAATAATCATATGCAAAAGCAGTGCGGAAGGTCTAGTATCGGATTGGCAAGAGTCTATAGAGAACTTCTTTCCCGATCACAGCACATCGACTTCAAAGTAAATTTTAGGGACCTAGAGCTACCGGTATATGCGAATTAGTTCAAAGCAGACTGGAAAATTTATGTGAACGAACAGGGACGCTCCAGAGCTACACTCTTAATATCCGAACCGATAAATACTATCTCAGTTATAGACTCAGCTTTTGAAACAGCATGTCCCTCTGAAGGGCGGGTTCCAGCAGAGACAAACCACGGATGAAAGGAGAACCAAAAAACCTGCTATACAGTCTCAGTTATTGATGGTTTTGAAATATCCACTGTCGGTTACTGTGCAGCTCTAACTTGATAAGGTTATCCATTTTTTGGAGTACGAGAGAGAGAACCGAATGTGACTTATACACAAATTTAGAAACTTGGTCTGAGGTCATAGAAAACTTCAATGAGAACCATTTCTTGCACGAAGTCGATGAGGTATAAATAATTTTAAATAAAAAAAATTATGTACCACATATGAACCACCCTTTATATGGAATAATAAAAAAAAATATATATATATAAAAATAATATGGTGCAAAAATAAAAATACAAAAATTAGGAATATATTTGGAAAGTAGTTGGTTAATGTAATGCAACAACATGTACATACATACATATGTACTATCATCATACCTTTGTGCATTTTGAGCTTTAGTGGGTAATTAAAAGTGAAAATTAAATACGCTGACCTTATTTTTTGCAGTTAGA
>NW_017536909.1:0-892 GCF_001853355.1 Bactrocera latifrons | reverse complement strand
AGATGTGTAATTTATATATGTATATCTTCGGTTGTTGATAGCCGGCGAAACTAAATGTCGTCAAACTGCAGCTTGAAGCGGCGATAATAATTAACTGTGCACAATTGTCACGTACTACGTATTGATTAAGAACTTTTCTGCGCTAAAATTAAACGTTTAATTAATTTSCTTTTACTTTTAGACTTTGTTAAATTTAATTAAAACTTGTAACGCTTTCATGTGTGTTAATTTTGTTGTTTTTCTCTCTCAATTGAAATTATCAATATACAATTTTTTTTCCGGTGACTGTCCGTCGCACGACTGCAACCAAAAACGGCACTAGACTAAATGTCAGTCAGTGAAATTCTTTTCAATGTAAACCAGCCCCAGCGGCAAGCGGATAAAGCAACAGAGCAACAAAATACGCACACAGTTAAGCGAAGCGTGCGCTCACCGCTGTCAGTGACTCCATCGCAAAGCCAAYGCGCGCCTACCTTTCAGTTCTCGTGTGCTCGCCCCATAGCCACACACACCACCACATACATACATATGTCATGTCCGAACAAGCGGATATACACATACTTACGAATGCGCACACACACCCTTACAAACAAGTTCGCATGAAAATCACATAGCGGCCTGACGGCKCTCAGTGAACCCACTGCGGCTGCTGAGCGCGTGTGTAGTGGTGACTTGGCGCTGGCTGTCGTTCGCGGTGTTGGCTGGTTCGCAGCTGTTGTGAGCAACAAGTGAGCATCGGCGCGTTCTTAATGCAATCGAAGAAATCGCCACAATAAAAGCAAGGAAAAGTGGAAAGTGTGGAGTAAGAGCGTTGTTGCGTCTGTCTCTTATACACATCTAGATGTGTATAAGAGACAGATTTATTGGTTTTTACAGTTGATTGTTGGTTAGC
>NW_017536908.1:321865-328839 GCF_001853355.1 Bactrocera latifrons | reverse complement strand
TTATAAATTGTTCGACATCGAACCTGCACCTTCTCTATGTTTTAAGTTCTCTGATTCAGCTGGGTTTCAATAGACACTTCCAGGTGAGGGTACCCTCAAAAGGGGAGGAAGATATCATCTCAGCCTATACCAACGGGTCCAAAATGGACTGCGGAGTAGGCACGGTCTATTTCTTGGCCCATGACAAATTCCAATATAGTCCACAATTGCAAGCAAGCACTGATCTCAATAAAAGACAAGCTACACCTAGACTTGATCTCAGTTCCCGGTCATAGGAATGTTTTCGGTAACGAAAAAGCAGACGAGTTGGCAAAGGCAGGAGCTTTCCTTAACGAATCCGGAGCGGAGCYAATACCAAGCCCGCTAGGATCGATCTAAAGCGAKATCAATATATAATTTCAACAAATTGCAAATAAGAGATGGAAAAACATAAACAACTGTATTATAACTAAAAAATTATGGCTAACATATTACAAGAAAAGAGCTAATGACTTATTAAATAAGTTTAGGAAAAGGATCTCCAGAGAACAGCTACCAATAACAAGGCACTGGCACTAGAGAACATGCGTCCAAAATAGGTATGCCCACACACGGTTTTTGTTTTCTTTGATTGCCGTAGCTTATTTTAAGCAATCCTGCTTATACTTGATTAAGTATCAGGGGTATTGCTGTGTATATATTTCGGGGCAATTGCTTATATATTTTCGGGGCAGTTTAGTTTTATAACACAACGGTAAGCATTTATGGGCAATCACTAATCCGTTATATACAGTACCAAACTGCTTTGTTAGCAGTTTTCGGTTTTTACCGGAAAATAAACCGAACACCGAAAACAGTTTGGTAAGGGTTTCCACTTATTTTTCAAGCGGAATTTTGGTCTGAACCGTAAATTTTATGTTTTAGRTTTCAAACCATACATGAATATCTATATAAGTAAAAATAAATCGCCAAACTGTATGTACGCTCATAACTTTCATACGATTGAACCAAATTTGATAATTCTTTTTTTAATGTGCTCGTTATTGTCAGGGCAAGGTTCGCATGTTTGAAAATTATAAGAAACTAGCTGACACCGCAGCCGTTGTCCTATGTGAAATTATGTGCTTTGAAATGAAAAGAATGTTTAATTTATCATTTTTTGGTTTCTGTTTCGGTCTACAGACCGTGTGAAAAACATAGCACTTCCAAACTTGCCAAACCAAGTTGTGTCCTGTTGATCGTCACCTCAAACGCATTACGTTACGATAATTTGGCCAATGTTGGGATAAACATTCATGATGAGTTCATTTTTCGTGAATTGATAAATGRCGAATGGAATTGATATCAAACCACCGGAAGTATCAGCCGTAATTGACCCATTTCCAATTTTTAGCGAAGGCTAAAATATAAAATATCTTTGGCAATTTTATTTTTGTTCGCTGGCTTACTTCTCCAAAACTTACACACGCCGTACCATTCACAGTTCGCAATGACTCAAATGAAGTTAATCGAAGGTAGAAACCGAAACAATCGTCATTTTACGGGTGGATTGTATAAATTCGTCCTAAGGAATTAGTTGAGAACACACTTGGATGTCAATCTATTGGTTTGCCTTCCATTCTGCGTAACTATCTCTTCGACGATGCATTCCATGTAAGCAAGGCATTTTCGAATAGAGCAAGTTCTCGCAAATGTTAATTTTGTTGCTGCGGTGTTTTCTTCATCTGTACTGTATTCTCTGAGTTGAAATATACTCTTTGGTCATTCTCCAAATTAACTGCGAGACGCCCAACCGTTGCAACGGCCGGAAAACGTGCATGAATTGCAGAAGTAAATATCCTACAAACCGCTTTATTGCAGTTCACGTATCGACCATTTGATACTTGCTGATCTCATCTCGTTCAAGACCAATAACCGCCATGTTGCTTCCTTTAGTAACGTACTTACAAACGTATTTTATCGATTACACCAAACTGCAATACTCAACATTAATATGAGTTTGGAATGTGAATTAGTGATGAATATAGTACGATCCATGAGTTGTCAACATCGRTATTCATTCTTCTAAATTAATTACTGTGTGTTCTGCCATTGTCGTCTGGTGAGCTACGCCGAAAGGTGAATATACATCATTTCTAGTTTGTGTTTCCGAAAGAAAAGCACGTGTATAGCGTTTCTTGCATTTATTGTCAACCATACAAGCCGATAAGAGATTGTAATGTTTGAAAAGTCCATGAATCTTATTGGTTTTCACCACTTCGAATATTACTGGATCTTTCTCTGCATCAGGAATTTCCGCAGAAATGATTTCATCAATTTGATCTGGTGTAGCCACCATCCAAAGAAGAATGTGTACGTGCGGCAAACCTCTCTTTTGCCACTCAACAGAGTACATCTAGAATCCAACAGCACCATCAAACATCGTAACTGTTGTTTAAAAAATTGTACTATGACATCGTGACGATCGATTGTTGATTGACCGTGATCCATAATTCCGCACGTATGTCATCGCATCTTGGGAGTGCTTCTTGCCTTGCCTTGCCTTGCCTTGGGCTGCCATGCGTTGCTCGCAAACAAAACGCCGACCGATTTTAGAACGACCTCTTCGTGGCTTCGTAACAAATTTCAATCTGCCATTGATCACTTTGCGAGAAACACACATATGTAAAGTTTTCACTGAATAATTTTCAATAATTTTTCTTCTGAATAGCCGGAATAAAAAAGCAGGCGACCGAAATTGAATTCAAATAATTCACAAGTCAAAATATTGAAAAACAAAACAAAAAAAAATTWAAAAAAAAATGTGTATGGAAAAGAGTTACTTTTTGGAACTATCCAATTTTCCGACTTTTCCCTCCTGAAAAGTATGCGGTATTTTTATTTTTAAACCTTCCCCGATCCACAACGAATAACCTCTGAAAACTTCATAAAAATTGGTTCAGCCGTTCTCTTAGCGTTACTAACAAACAAACAATCATTCGTTTGTATGGGAAAAAGAAAAGGGCTGGTTTTGGAGGTTTCCCTGAAATTATTCRAAATTTTTTTACCGTAAAAACTATCCTTGAACCGCAACGGCCACATTAAAAAAAGAATTATCAAATTTGGTTCAGTCGTATGAAAGTTATGAGCGTACATACATTTTGGCGATACATTTTTATTTATATAGATCAAAGAGTGAAGTATTAAAAAACGCATTTAAGACAAATTAATATGTAAGTAATAGTGTGAGAGCACTCACTGACAGATTGACCATTCACAGTAGAAACCTACCCCCCAAGTGTACGTTCACAATAAAACCATCATGGCCGCCTCTGGTGAATCATGGTGATGAGAGGTCAAAACGGATTGGAAAAWGCATAAAATGCTGAAATAATTATTTAAAACAATTTTCAATTTTGGCTATGTAATGTTTTTTAATGTTGTTAATAAAAAATTATATTATACCATTTTGATATGAATAAATATGCGATATATTTTTAAGCGTTTTAGCTTATTCATGGACAAACTCGAAAGTTCAATTTTACTAGGAGGGTACCGGAAGAAATGTATATTATAACATAATTACATAATGATATTATAGGTTATAATAATTCGTTTGAACAATAAAAAAATTTAACATCGTAAGATATATTAAGAGAAAATTTTAGGGCCGATGTTTCCTATTATTTAAGTATAMATTTTTWTAATCACAAATATTCTTTACGTTTTATATTTCAGCGTCAAGCAACCTAAATATTTACTATATATCATTAACAAATCTTTACATAAAATAAATTACCATATTATTATTATATAGTTCTAGGGGTCGTTTTTAAATATAGCTATGCAAATATGCACAATATTTTATTTACAACTCTTCACATAGAAAAATTACTATATTATTAATAGTTTTAGGTTTAGATTTTAAATATGTAGACTTCTTGAATAAAGTATTTGATTAATTTGCCATATCTTTATTGTATAGGTATACTTTTTTCCTAATAAGTAGTTTCCAATTAGTTTAGTTTTTGCAATTTTATCAGGAGCAAATTTATAAATTTTTTCCAGTTTCGTTGAATAAGGAATAAGGATAAGGAAGGATTTTCTGGATCCCGTTAATTGGAACAGTTGCTTATTTGCACCCAACATTTTTCTGTGGTGAACATTTATTATTTTACCACAGTTAAAAAGAGGCATAAATATAAAATTTAATTATTCTTATATTTGCTTATAACACTCACGCCTTTAAGAATATATATCAATATAGAGTGATTTTATATTAAAAAAATATTAAAGTTTTTTTTATTTTTGGGACAACTTTCCCAAAAGTTTTATGAAAATAGCACAATGCAACCATTTTCAAGAGTCAAGAGTCGGCCATCTTCGATGTCAATAGATACACAACCCCAGACTCCCCTTGACAGTTCTACATGGGTAACTCTCAGTTGTTGCTTTGTTTACATCCAATCAGATGATACTTTCCTTACTCCTCCTCTACGATGGTCTTGACATTCATCATTTACTTACCATTATTTTTCGTAACAGTAAAACGTGTTTTATGTGAATTATCCAAATGAAGTTGTCAATTATCCAACTGAATTCCTAAATTCTTTGGATTTGCATGTATTACAGCCTCACAATTTACAGCTCAAGGTTGGCTCTGTAGTAATTATACTACAAAATCTCAATCATGCAAAATTGTGCAACGGAACAAGACTAGCCATTAAAAAAATTATGAACAATTTGATTGGAGCGACTATAATCATAGGAAAGTGTAAAGGCGAGGATGTGCTTATTCCAGAAATACCACTGATGCCAACAAACTTTCCTTTCGAATTTAAGCGTGTCCAGTTTCCAGTGCGCCTTGCATTTGGAATGACGATTAATAAATACCAAGGTCAATCATTAGAAGCGTTTGGAATAGACCTTGAATTGCCGTGTTTTTCGCATGGGCAGTTATACGTCGCGTGCTCGAGAGTCGGCAAACCATCGGCACTATACATTTTTGCTCAAGGAGAAAATTCTAAAAACATTGTACACTACAAGGCATTGCAATAAAATAGAAATCGTTTTATTTTCTCCATTTCATTATCACCCATGCGAAGTTGAAGTAGTCGTTAATTTTGAAACATTAACTTTAGGGTTTTCGAAAACACATATTTACATAATAAAATTACGGTGGTACGAAGTTTGCCGGGTCAGCTGGTGATATATAAAAATTGAAAGGAGAGGATACAACTCACTTTGATTTCCGCCAGGGGCTTTTGGGCTTAGTATGAGCGTCTAAAAAAAACGTCAGAAACATTAAATTTTACGGAAGAAATGTCAAAAGGAAGCTGCATCCAGGCTTTTGTTTTTTTAAATTTAAAATGGGCGTGGCATCGCCCACTTATGGACCAAAAACCATATCTCAGGAAGTACTCTACCGATTTCAATGAAATTCGGTATATAATATTTKCTTAACMCCCTGATGACATGTACCAAATAYGKGTGAAATCGGTTCACAACCACGCCTGAAATCTCGATTATCACTTTATCATGCGAGAGTATAAAATGTTCGGTGACACCCGAACATTGCCCTTCCTTACTTGTTTATATTATACTATTAATTATTTAGATGTAAAAACACGAAAATGTTTTAAAAAAAGATATATATATTTTTTTGCAAAAAAATTTCTGATTGTTTACGTAAAAACGAATACTTACATTTTTTAGATTAGAATTTTATTCAAGAATAATGAATTTTATAATTTTGCTTATAAAATTTGCTTAATTTTAATTCCAATTTCTCACTGGGCTACTTTTGTTTCGTGCTCACCAACACAGTGACAGATCCCTTCATGCCGATCACTGGTTTAGTTACACCCTAATAATTGGACTTGTATGTGCTCATGTTTTGTGCAATTGAGAGCTCGTTGAATAGATCAATGCGCTATTTACGTATGTAAGTATGCACCAATTGTTTGTGTGATTTTATGATTATTTTTTTGTTCTTAAGCAATTCAGAGCTCGTTAGAGAGATCAATTCGGTTTTGTACGCAATCCTGCTTGTTTTTGTTTGCCAAAGAACAAATAAATGCCAATGTGGACTTAGAATATGTAAATTTGTGCGTGCACAATTTTTGTTTAATTTCGATTTGTTTTGCACTTGTGGATACATGTCAATATAGATTATGCACTTATGTATATTTTTGTATGTACAAATATATAAAGTTAAAAGAGATATGGAAAAATACATATGCTTGCATATATGTATGTATGTTTGCTTCTGCGATTGTTTTTTTTTTGTTTTTTTTTTTTTTTTTTTTTTTTTTTTTTTTTTTTTTTTTTTTTTTTTTTTTTTTTTTTTTTGTTTTTTGTATGTGTTACAATGTTGATTATTTTATGTGCCGTTGCTTACCTAATTTATGCAATCGAGCTTATTGTTTTATTCAACATAAGAGGTATGCGATGCGATGGACGGGATAAGGACAGAGATGAGTAGGTCCTTGTGGCATTTACTACAGTGGCCATATAAAGGAGCGCAAGTTTGGTGTGGGAGAGAGACTCCGTCGCCGAGTACTATCATTCACCCCGGTGAATGAATGTCTAGCCACAATCCGCATCAAAGCGAGGTTCTTCAACATATCGCTGATTTGCGCCCACGCCCCGACGGAAGAGAAGGACGATGTGACCAAAGATGCCTTTTATGAGTGCTTGGAAAGCACTTATGAGAGCTGCCCCTCCACGATGTCAAAATCGCGCTTGGCGACTTTAACGCCAGGGTGGGCAAAGAAGGTATCTTTGGCACTACGGTCGGTAAATTCAGCCTTCACGAGGAAACATCCCCAAATGTGTTGAGGCTAATCGACTTCGCCGGGGACCGAAATATGGTTATCTGTAGTACTAGATTCCAGCATAAGAAGATTCATCAAGCTACCTGGCTCTCTCCGGATCGAAAAACCACCAATCAGATCGCTCATGTTGTGATGGACGGAAGACATGTCTCCAGTGTTTTAGATGTGCGTGCGCCCCGA
>NW_017536908.1:320753-321755 GCF_001853355.1 Bactrocera latifrons | reverse complement strand
ACACGTGCGGGATGGGATAGATACCGAGAGTTGAAGAGGGAAGCGAGACGCATTTGCAGACAGAAAAAGAAAGAGGCCGAAATGTGTGAGTACGAAGAGCTTGATAAGCTGGCCGATAGGGGTAATGCTCGAAAATTCTAAGAAAAAATGCGGCAGCTTACAGAAGGTCTCAAGACCGGAGCAAACTCTTGTAGAACTCCCAAAGGTGATCTAGTCACCGATGCCCAGAGCATACTTAAATTATGGAGGGAACACTTCTCCAGTCTGCTGAATTGTAGCGAACGCACAACCCCAGGAGAAGGCGAACCCGATTCCCCAATCGATGACGATGGAGCAGACGTTCCATTGCTCGACCAGGAAKAAGTTCGAATAGCAAYGGATTGCCGGCCGAGCTATTCAAACATGGCGGCGAAGAACTGATAAGGAGCAGTCATCAGCTTTTTTGTAAAATATGGTCGGACGAAAGCATGCCCAACGATTGGAATTTARGTGTGCTATGCACAATCCACAAAATAGGAGACCCCACAATCTGCGCCAATTACCGTGGGATAAGCCTCCTCAATATCGCATATAAGGTTCTATTGAGCGTATTGTGTGAAAGATTAAAGCCCACCGTCAACAAACTGATTGGCCCTTATCAGTGTGGCTTCAGACCTGGAAAATCAACAACCGACCAGATATTCACGCCAAATCTTGGAAAAGACCCGTGAAAAGAGAATCGACACTCACCACCTCTTGTCGATTTCAAAGCTGCTTTCGACAGCACGAAAAGGAGCTGCCTTTACGCCGCGATGTCTGAATTTGGTATCCCTGCAAAACTTATACGGCGTGTAAGCAGACGTTCAGCAGCACCAAAAGCTCCGTCAGAATCGGGAAGGACCTCTCCGAGCCGTTCGATACCAGACGAGGTTTCAGACAATGCGACTCCCTATCGTGCGACTTCTTCAACCTGCTCCTGCAAGAAATAATTGGAGCTGCAGAACTTAATCGAGCAGGTACCAT
>NW_017536908.1:308870-319388 GCF_001853355.1 Bactrocera latifrons | reverse complement strand
GTTAAACAGCTGTTTGTGAATAAGGAAAACGCTTTTGTAAAAAATGTATGTAGAAATTGCTGATTAAGTTATATTTTTAATTAAATGAGTATTTATTTATATGGTTTCATCAGTTGATAATGTCGGAAGAAGAAGAGCCAGTAAATAAAAAGAGATTAACTGCGTTTTCATCAAGATGACTAGAAATGCCAAACTTTGCTTCCTGGTTAAAAAAAAAAATGAGTACACCGCTTAGTGCAAATTCTGCTTGGTTGATATTACAATTAAACATGAAGGCGTCAGAGGATTGGAGAAACATTCACGGACAAAAAGACATCAAAATATTGTAAAGACCAACCGAATTTCTGGAAGCGTGAGCAAATTTATGTTAAGAGAATCACCAAACACTGAAGAAATACTTATCGCGAAAGCTAAGCTTGTAACCATTTTCCACAATATTAAGCATGGATTGAGCTATAATAGCCTAGATTGCCATAGTAAGCTTGAGAAAAGTATTTTTCCCGATAGTAAAATTGCAGCACGAAATGTTTTAGAACCATTTGCGCAAGAGAAAGTAGTTTTGGATTTAAAAAAGTGTTCTTATTTTGCTATTGGAAACGATGCAGCAAGCATTGGCAATGTTAAATATTTTGCATATACTGTTCAATATTTGGATTCTAAAAGTGTTATTTGTAAAAAGATCTTGGATTTTTATGAAGACGATAACTCCAAGTCGATTGGTATATATAACAAAATCAAGCAAATTAATGATAATTTTCATCTGAGTATTGATCAAATATCTGCATGCAGTGCAGATAATGCAGCGGTTAATTATGGAATTAACAATTCGGTATACCAAAAACTTTTGCTTGAAAATAAGAACATATTAAAAGCAAATTGCAATTGTCATGTAATCAACAATTGTGTAAAAGTTGGAATAAGCTGTTTATCAATTGACATCGAAAATATTGTTATCAAAATTTTTATCGAGTTTAGTTCTTCATCGTGAAAAACAAAAAAGTTGAAGGAGTGTTTCGAGTTCACCAACATGGAGTATAAATCGCTTCTCCGACACGTGCCAACACGATGGCTTTCGCTCCTACCAGCAATAGATAGATTACTGCTGGATTGGCCTGCTATCAAAAGATATTTTCTTTTAAAAGAAAACTGTCGCAGGGAGCTATGGGGTTTTGTTGGCAGAAGGATTTCGAATATTGATGTAATGAATGAAAACGAAGAATGCTTTGAAGAAGGTATTTCGGAAGCATATTTATATTTTGCGCAAAATGTTTTGCACGATTTTCATGTGGCAAACAAAGTATTGGAATCTTAAAAATTAAGAATAGGCCTCAAAAATAGATGGAATGATAATTTTTTTGGGAATAAGGMAAATACAATGATGCGCAAAATGAACCCAGATGACAAAGATGAATTTAAACAACAAGCGGAATTATTCCTAACAAAAACATTAAACTACTTAGAAAGTAAGTACGATTAAGAGAATTCAATTATGAAACAGTTATCTTTCTTTTGCATCAAAACAAAATTATGCACATGGACTGAATTAAATGAAGTGATATCAAACGTAAATATATGTAACGATATGAATTGTGATGAGTTATATACTGAATATTGCTCCNACATTTTGAAATATGTATAATACCTATACGTACTTATTAATATGAATTTATATATGCTTTTTTTAACATAATAATTTTTTTTTTAAATAATTGACGTATCTAATTTGTTCGCGGTGTCCAGACAAGTCCATTTTTTTTTTTTTGTCCAGTTAATAACGATTTTCTATCTGGCAACCCTAGTTATGACACTTTATAGGTTTTCGGTTTCCGCCATTTTGTGGGCGTGGCAGTGGGCCGATTTTGCCCATCTTCGAATTTAACCTTCTTATGGAGCCAAGAAAGACGTGTACCAAGTTTCATCATGATATCTCAATATTTACTGAAGTTACAGCTTGCACGGATGGACGGACAGACGGACGGGCAGACAGACATCCGGATTTCAACTCTACTCGTCACCCTGATCACTTTGGTATATATAACCCTATATCTGATTCTTTTAGTTTTAGGAATTACGAACAACCGTGAATAAAAGTATGAGAGTATTATTATATGAGAGTATTATATTAGCAACTTTATTGCGAGAGTATAAAAATAAAGTGATTAGTGTTATAACTGCTATAATTGTTATCAATACATGCTAGGGTGGGTCTATTCCGGACTTTTTTCGATTCGGGATTTCTAATAGTGCGGAAAAGTTGCCTCAGTACTTCCTGATTTCAATGCAACTTTTTATTTTGAGATCGGATTGCATCTTCCACCCCAACTCCGGCCTTGAATTTTCGGAAATTCACCTAAAATCGGTAAATTGTCTACCTAGCGCCTGAAATACGCATCTCATGGCAAAAGTTATTTGTCACGTCATTTGCTACCGAAATTGTAGGTGCAACATTCTCTGGAAGGTGGTTTAGTTTTGGTTGTAACGTATTCCGCGAAGAAATTTTGGTCGCTTGAGTAATTAGACCATTTCTCGCCAAATGCTTCAGACATATCTTTAGATGATGTGAATAGTGTTTGGTGGACTCTTAAAAATTTAAGTGGAGATTTGGGTGTACCGGTTAGGCTTTTTATGTCAGCCCCGATTTTTTTTGGAGAAGATATATGGGACGTGAATTTTGTGAGTTCTGTTCGTTTTGCTACTTTTGCTTCTCTCTTGAACAATGCGCTTGCTTTTTTAAAAGCGATAATGTTGTTAAGTGTCATGTTGCGTTTGAAGTTTAACCAAAAGGTGTGTTTGTACTCCCGCAGTTTATGGAGTGAGCTACTCCACTAAGCTACGTTTCTTTTATAGGGTATGCCTTTTGTTTGTGGTATTGATGTATTTGCTGATTTATGAATTGCTTTGGTTAATATGGCAACGCCTTGGTGGAAATTTGAATAATTGAAATTAATCGAATTATTAGATGGTTCGTTTTTAAATATAACCCAGTTAGCAGCATCTGTTTTATATTTCAGTGTAAGTGTGATTTTTTCGGATTTATATTGAGTAGTAATGTTAACGACGATTGGATAGTGATTACTGCCGTGGAAAAATTTATCGATTGCCCAATGGCGTCTATGGCAAATTACTGGTGAGACCATGATTAGCTCAACATTTGTAAACGTGTTGAAAAGTGGGTTGCCGAACCATCGTTAAGAAGAATGAGGTTGGCTTTCTCTAAAAGGTTTTCTATTTTTTTACCACGAGAGTTGGTTGAGGAAGAACCCCATAGTGTACTCTATGGGTTGAAGTCGCATTGAGAATTAAGGGTGTTTTGAAATGGGTTAAGGGAAGCAAGAGGTCATTTACTAAAAAGTTTTGACAAAGAGGAATGTATGTGTTTATTATTGTTATTTTTGTATGTAAGTCTAGTTGAAGGGCGTCACATAAAATGTTTGAGTTTAGCGGTATGTGTTTGTGTGGAATTTGGCGCTTTACTAAGAAACCAATTCCTTGTTTATTTGTTGAATTAACATTAGATTTTTAAAATAACCAATATATGGTTTCGGGATGATAATATTATTAGTGTTATATGGAAAGTGTGTTTCCTGAATACTGATAACATCTGGGTTTTTTTCTTTAATTAGTAAAATAAGTTTTGGTAGTTGTTAATGTATCCTTTCATATTCCATTGTAATATTTTAGTAGTCATTAAATAGAGACAGCCAGAGAAGCAGAGTCTGACACTATAAATTGAAGGGTTAGATGTAATAAATTGCCAAAACTGAATTTCGAAGCTAAGAGAGGCATCTTCTAAAGTTATTTGAAACCAAACTCGTGATCGTTTTATACGCTCTACACTGAAATCTAGGCAACAAGTGCCAAAGGTTAGTACAAAATCTGAATTTATCAATAAATTTGACACAGATTCAGACTAAAACAAGCCTGACATGTAGTTAGTTGGTTGGGTTGGGCTTGGGAGGAAACCGAAGAGCAGCCACCTCCACGCGGTGGGTTATGGGTGACCAATACAGGTTAGCTGAGAGGTGCAACAATTTTCACCTTGTGCTGTGGCGCGGTGCATTTTCGCTCGTATCTCGGGAACGTTTCGTCTTACGGCCATAATCACGTATAGCATTTCGGTAGCAAATGACGTGACAAATAACTTTAGTTTTATACATTTTGCCATGAGATGCATATTTCAGGCGCTAGGTAGGCAATTTCACGATTTTAAGCGAATTTTCGAAATTTCAAGGCCGGAGTTGGGGTGGAAGATGCAATCCGATCTCAAAACAAAAAGTTGCATTGGAATCACGAAGTACTAAGGCAACTTTTCCGCACTAYTAGAAATCCCGAATCGAAAAAAGTCCGGAATCGACGCACCCTAGTGTGGGGTGTAGTTATGTTATTTTTAGAGGGTGGGCGCAGAAGCTCATTTAACCAGTTTAGCCTACAAGACGCTGCAGCTGTTGCAGCGTTGCCACAACGCTCTCAGACCCGTAGATCGGCGAGGTGGTGGTCCAGGCTGTCAACACCGGAACGAGGTTCCGCTTCGCTGAGGTGCGCCACGAGCTGCGGGTTGGAATCGGGTTATGCGGCCGCGAAGGATGGGTGGCCGATTCACTTCGCGGGCCGCGCTGTAATGTAGCAACCTGTACTGCGGCCTGTGGTATATTTGGCATATCCCTCGTGACTCACACTCTGGAGTCATATGTGTATGTGACAGGCAGTTGTGGCAATACCCGTGTGCCTGGGCAACTTGCTGCCGTTAGACGGGTCGCATATCCCTAAATATGCCTCAATGGTGCAGACGATATGTGCGGCGACAGATGGGGCACTTTAGGGTCTCCGTAGTCCGTGATGTGTTTGATGGTGGTCGGGTGCCACCTCG
This sequence comes from Bactrocera latifrons, assembly GCF_001853355.1. Classification (NCBI taxonomy): domain Eukaryota; kingdom Metazoa; phylum Arthropoda; class Insecta; order Diptera; family Tephritidae; genus Bactrocera; species Bactrocera latifrons. The sequence continues at coordinate 314,521 of NW_017536908.1, read as the reverse complement.
TGGTGCGGGTGCAAAAACCGCTGCAGATGCGCTTGCCAGTACAGGTGCCGGTGTTGTTGCCGGTGTTGTTGCAACCACAGTTCGCGGCGCTGGTGTAGGCCCGGTGCGTGGCGCATTGATAGCCCGAGCGGTTGGCGTTGTGGCGACTATCGTATCTACCATGTTAATCTGTATAGGGAAGATTGTTTATTATAAATCTATCATACAATGAGATATGGGCCATCGTGCCATTTAGATTAACATTTAGATTACGTGGCACGAATGGGTCGTCGTATTAATCGTTTTGTGTTAGTTTTCTTTTATATTATTCGACGGTTTGTTACTTTTTTGGTGGATTATTATTGACGTATTTTACGCATTCTATTGTTTTCATTTGATTCGTTTATTGCGTCGCGATAATATCGGTTTAATTTTTGCTGTTTCCGGATTCGCGATCATCGGTGGTTGGTAGAAAGCACAGCTCACCAGCGGTCTGGTTAGTGTTCCGTTTTGCGTACGGAGATCCACGACTCGTATGTGATCGTCGGAGCCATAATGAAACTTTTTTAAGCGGCCAAGTCGCCACTCGGTAGGGGGTAGACAATCATCATGGACGAGGACACAGTCTCCACGCTTGGGTGGTTGTTCAGGAGTCTTCCAACGGTATCTTTTGTGGAAATCCTTTATGTACTCATCCTTCCATCGGCGTCTAAAATCGTGATAGAAAATTTTAATTCTTTCTCATCGATTTAATAGGGAGAACTAGTCCACGCCTGGCTCAGGAATGGCCTGGGTGGGTGCTTCTTTTAGAAAATGCCCTGCAGTTAAGGCGTTGAAATCTGAGGGGTTTTGCGAGAGTACTGTGAGTGACCGTGAATCGAAAACAGCTTCAGTTCGATTTAATAACGTTGTGAACTCTTCGTAATTAATTTTATAATTTCCAGCTACCCGTTAGAAATGGCATTTACAGCTTTTAACAGCTGATTCCCATAAACCGCCCATATGAGGAGCGCTTGAGGGTGTAAATTGCCAATTGCTCCACAATTTGCTTCTCTGTGGCTCGTTGAGCTCTAATGTATATTTTGCCATTATCGCTCATGATTTTAGATGGGTTTCCTTGTCGAGCGACGAAGTGAGCAAATGCCGCGAGAAGAGCYTCCGTCGTCAGATTACTACATAGCTTAAGGTGTACTGCCTTTGTCGTGAAACATATAAAGACAGCAACATAGCCTTTCATGAGAGTGGGAGACCTTAACATGGGCGCCTTTACCTGGAAATGCCCACCAAAATCAACACCTGTTGTGGTGAAAGGTAGAGCGAAATTGCAGCGTTCAGGTGGAAGTGCTGCCATAATCTGTGTTCGCATCTTCTGCTTGTACATAGTGCAAATCTTGCACGTGAAGATGYACTTCTTGATTTGCGACTTAAGACGGGAGATATAATACCATAAGTTGGATGAGGCGAGGTTCGGCATGTAGCATTCAGATGTGGATGTAATTGAGGAATAATGTCGCAAATGGTGACCTCTAGGGAATTATTATGGGGTGGCGTTCATTGTATATTAGGCTCGAATTAGCAAGCCGACCATTGGCACGAAGCAGACTTTTTGTGTCCAGAAATGGGTTTAGAACTAAGAGCGAGCTCTTTTTATCAATTGGCTTCGATTCTCTTAGTAGTGATATACATATCGCGGCTGAAGTAGCGCGCTTGTGTATATGCGATTAGTGTGACTTTTRCTTTTTGTAACTCTAGGTGCGTCATTGTGTTGCATGCGAAATTGTGTCGCCCCTTGACTTTGCTTTTGAGTTGTTCTATAAATTTGAACATATAACTACTCTGAGGGCTCTTGGAAACAATGAAAATCGTTCAAGGATGTCGGCATCATTAATTATTGTGTGAAATGTGGCGATTTTCGACCTTCTAGGGCGATAATGTTGCGCATGCGGTATTGTGGCCAAGAATCAGGGGATTCTATCAACCAGCGGGAGACATTTCACCAGAGGGTGGAGGTGGCAAGGTGCAATGGCTTGCAGCCTCTTGTACCTAGATCGGCAGGATTGTTAGCACTAGTTACACGACGTTCTTCTAATTCCCAAAATTTTTTCAATTTTGAATTGAGGTACTCCTATGAGACTCCCTCAACTTGAGTTGTCAATGTTGTATCTGGTTCCGCAACTAGTCGACTTAGGAACCAACCGAAAATGGTATATTGCGCCAGAAGTGTATTTGATTTCCTCAATACCTTCGAGCTTTATCTGCGGTATGAGATCGCTGCCTAATAGAAGATCTATTTGGGCGGGAGTCTTGCAGTTTGGGTTTGCTAACTTTGGGTGCGAAACCTTTTGCCAATGCTTTCTATTTATATGATAGCTTGGTAGCATATTGGTTAATTGCGGTAAGACAACAGCTTCTGCTTGTATGCACTTATCCGCTTTGGGGTAAAAGGGGGTAATGGGGCAGATTTTATTTTAGTTTTGAACAACTCTTCCCCCCATTCCCGTGATTTCAAAATTGGCCAGTTTTGTAGGCAACTGTAGCCTATTTTGTGCYTTAGACAATATAAATGATCATCTTTAWCCTTGGTCTATTAAGGCTCTGAGTTTAAACATTTCTCCTCTGTATTCGATGGAGACAACTGCTGTGAGTAATAGTACCCTACTATGATTTTCGCTATGTAGCGTTTGAGTTTTTAACACCTTTGAGCAGCATGGTGCTTCTTGGCAGATTTCAGAATTTGTTGTTGCAACTAAACCTGTTGCTCTTTTTACGTTTACGCTGTTTGAGGGTGAGCTGGAAAAGTGGTTATATGTAACATTGAATTATATTTTTTATGGCAGTAAACACAATTAAATTTGCTTTCGCAATCTTTAAGCGTATGCGCATGTGACAAACAGTTGGTACAGAGATTTTTCGTTCTTACGAAATAGTTTCGATCAGTAATATTAAATTGTTAAAAAATAACAAAGTTCGCATGACGTTTTTTTTTATTTTTCGGATTTGAACGATTGATTTTTAAAAAGGCTTCTATTTAAGTTATTGTATTCGATCTATTGAAGGTTCTATTGAGGTCGTTTTGAACTAGTTTTTTATCTACCCTTTCTGCAATTTCATATCCAGTGCGTTAACAAGTCAAGGTATATTATTCCATCGAATGGTGAACTTAACYTGGTCTGATAAAATTTTGGGATGTGTCTGTGTCTCTTAGAAATTTCATACCTACCCCCGTCTGATGATAAGCATCAGGGATTTGACCCTAAAAAATTTACGGCATCAGAGTCATAAACGATGCTAATATCATCGATAATATTTATACCCTGAACAGGGTATATTAAGTTTGTCACGAAGTTCACACCCAGAAGGAAGGGTCGGAGACCTTATAAAGTGTATATATAAATAATTAGTATTGTCGAGCTGAGTCGATTTAGTCATTTCCGCGCGTCTGTCTATATATGTATATACGAACAAGTTACTCAGCTTTTAAGATAACCTTTTGAAATTTTACAAATGTCATTTTCCCTTCAAGAAGCTGATCATTTGTCGGAACTGCCGATATCGGACCACTATAACACATATCTACCATACAAACTGMATGATCGTAATCAAGTTCTTCTATGGAAAACTTTCATATTTCACAATGTATTTTCTCAAAAGTTAGCACAGGTTGTTTTATAACGCAACAATGTAATCTTTTTGTTTTTTTTTATTGAATACAGGTATTTGCAATCTATTCATAGAACAATAAGCAACTTAGTTAACTATGGAAATTTTACTTGTATTATTGATCTCCAGTGAGGCCAATAATAATATACTTATGTATGTGCATAGGTACATTTACATTTTGTTTAACTTAATTTAATATTAATTAACTTCTAAAGGGTAGATCTAGTACAAGATGCCTTTTAAGTCGAATAATTTCATTGGTTTCATCTAATAGCGTAATTGCCAGTAAGTTTTCATGATAACTAATTTTGCGTAAKTATGCCGTACTGAACCTTTTAATTTCGTTTTTTATAAAAGGAATGTATGACTTTATTCGTGATGTACCAAGGAGCATTTGTAATTAGTCTTAAAGTTTTAGACTGATATCTTTGCAATATTTCTATATTTGAAATCGAGGCTGTGCCCCAAAGCTGAATGCCATAAGTCCATATTGGCTTTAATAACGCTTTATATAATAGGAGTTTAGTTTCGAGATATAGAGTTGATGTAGGTCCAAGTAACCAATACAGTTTTTTAGTTTTCATTTTTAATTGTTTATTTTTAAGTTTCGGAATCATACTACCATATATGCGGCAAGGAGGACACTCTTTTCGCCTTAAAGTGAATAGCACGTGTACAGATTTATTTTAGAGGTTATCATTTCACTTATGTTAACTACTCCAGGTATAATCAACGGAGTAGTGGTGGCTTTGTAATATTCGGCATTGTTGCTTTACTCGCTTCTATATTATTGTTCTCGAAAGCCTCTCGTTCATCATTGTCGTCGTCACTCAAAAGATCGTATCGGTTTGGGTGTATAATTACTTGTTTTCTGTGGACATACAAGCTAGGGGACTCTTTRTTGRCACGCTCTCCATTTTTGTTTGTAACGTTTTGCCATTTGAAGAGAGTACTCTCACCTTCTGCATTAATTTCGCGACCTTACAATTGTTGGATGTTTATTAACAAATCGATTTTGCTACACTTTGATATTTAGATCTCCACTAAACACGTGACACGTCTGTTCACTAGCACATTCAGAAAGAAACAATGTAATCTCCGAAGAAATTGTTCAGGTCGGTTAACTATAACATGTAGCTACCATACAAATTGAATGATCGGAATCAAGGTTTTGTATGGAATACTTTCACATTTGACGATATATCTTCACGAAATTTGGTATGAGTTATTGTTTATAGAAATAATGTAATATCAGAGGAAATTGTTCAGATGGGATTACTGTAGCATATAGCTGCCATACAAAACGAACGACCGGAATCAAGGGCTTGTATGGAAAACTTTCGCATTTGACGTGGTTCGTGAAGATTAGGCATGTATTACTGCTTAAGGTAACAATATAATCTCCTAAAAATTGTTCAGAACGAATTACTGTAGACAACAGATATAACCTGTGTAATTCACCTGTGAAGGGTATTTAGCTTCGGTTTTGTTTTTTTTTTTTTTTCTGCGTTAGACACTGCGTTGGCATACTCTGCTCCTGCCCCAAGTTATGAGGGACATAATTTAGCTTTTGTTGTAGCACGCTCTTTCCGCCTGTACGGCCAAATGCAGCGTGAATTTTGGAGATAAAGTGGACTGGATTTGGGAAAAAGAGGATAAACCTTCATGAGTACCTGATTACAATTGATATTCTGCTGCCTACTGTTCCGCTGGTTTAACTGGACTTAGTAGTTTGGACTACTTATTAAAATGCGGATTCTCTGTACTGCTTGCGTGTGGTTCAGACCGCTGAAAATGAGTCTTCCGCACCTTAATAGATAGCATACGCTCTCATTGCTATTGTCATTTTGGAAAATTATTGGATTAGACGATGCAAAGGCAAACATTTTTATTTTTTTTTAAATGCGAATTAGTAATAATGAAAAAGTTGTTTCAATTATGTTTTTAAAATTTATATGAGATAACTTTTTAGTTGTTCTTACTTAATTACTTAAACTTTTTGTTATAATTTT
>NW_017536908.1:300490-308741 GCF_001853355.1 Bactrocera latifrons | reverse complement strand
ATTTTGTTGAATATACATATTATTATGTTTTAATTTAAAATTAATTCCTTCTATTTCAGATTATATATATATTTTTTGGCTTTATTGCAGTTTAAAACTACCTAACATATCTATGTTATTAAGAAAAATACCCATCGCAATAGCTATAAAAAATCACTGTGATTTAAAGATCGCTCTTTTCGCTGAGACTAAAAAATCGGTACTTCGCTAATCACTACTGTAAGGTTTAAGGATGATCAAAATATGTGATATTGTAATGAAATAAAATGAAAAATTTCCTAGAAAATTTTGTGATTTATCACTGAATATGAATGGAATTGGCAAACTCTTGCGTTTGGATATTTTTGATTGGGGCCTTGGCTAAGTCTTCCTCCATATATTAGCCGTTTAAAATATACCTACGTTTATTAGTCCTCCTTACAAGATAAATATATGTATATTAAATCAGGAAAGGAGTTTGAGTTTAGAAATTAGCAGAAATATTTCTATGCATCCATTAGATAGCTATATTTGGAATAATATATATAAGTGATATATTACTACATTATATACTAGTATTTATTGTGAACCGTTACTTTTAATAATTATGTTGATATTGATAAGCTTTTGGATATGCAGCTTTCATATATTAATTTCTTTCGTCATATCTTCCAACTGCTTTTGTTCCTTGATAATGATTGGTAACCATTTTTCGGACGGTATAAATAACGGTTTATGTTTAAAGTGGACCGATTCTGTTGTGCCTTTATTGTAGTATTTATTTGCAGATGTATTATCATCAATTATGTCCACCAATCTATTAATTTCTTGTAAAAGTTCGTCAATGGAAAGCAAAAACAATTCGCAATCTTTTCCAATATAATAACGGCTATCACCGTGATAAATGCTACTTTCTTGTTGCGGGGAAATAAAACTCCGCTGTGAATGATTTGCTTGAATAGCATACGGCACAAATTTTTGCGAGTTATTATCAGCAGCCAAGTCCCCATATTCAAAATTCCATGATAAAAGAGTGGGTTGTTGAAGATTTGGCCTAAATCTACTTTTCCGCAATTCCTTAGTATCTATTTCATTATTAGAAACGCTTTTCTCCAGTCCAGGACCCATCGAGTCATCAGATTTATAATGCAACTTTTTATTTACTTTCGGGTAATCTGCACTAACTACATWTTTTTCTATAACATCTCCGTTCTTTAATTCATTTACTTTTCCATAATTAGCCAAATATGTATTCAAAAAGATATCTCCAGGAATCCTTGGAAGTAGAGTTTGAGTAGCTTCATTGGAAGCTTTTACATAGTCAGTCATTTGCGCAACGGAATATGTTAAAATAACTGAAATATAAATATGAAAAAAATAATCAATATATGTAAAACAAAATACTTTATTTATTATATATTAACTACGAATATATAAGGTTCCCACCTGTAGCTGTTGATTAACTAATTGGAATTTTAATCGGAGAAATTCATCTCCCGACGAAGGAATTCACTTCATGAAATATTAATTTAATATAATTTTTATGATATATGAAATTTTTTAATTTCTAATATACATATATAGGTATATATTGAGTCAAACATTGATTTTCCCCGGGCAATTATTATGTCAATGTTATGATAATATTTATTTAAACAATTCTATAATACAAATATTAGACAGTCTTTACAGGATTACGTACTCGATTTACTTTGTCCACARTATGGTCGCATATGTTGCAGCCACCATTATTTATTTATAATTAGATACATATTAAATTTAGTGATTTATAATGTTTCCAGAATATATAATTTACATATTTATAAAGCTGCCACAATTCGACTATCCCGACTTATATCCGTCCCGATTACGCTTTCATTAGAGAGACTATGGTTTAACCCAGATTTCATATTCCCTATTTCCCATATTCCTTCATATTTCTCTAAATAAATACCTGTCATTAGGAAGCATTTTGCAAACTCTATGGGGATCTCTGGACTTGGGGACAATCCTTTTATATACAAATGGAGTAGTTATATAATTTTTTACCATAACATAATCAACTCCCATATACTTTCTTTGCGTCCGGTGTTTATTTTTCAGTAATTTATTATAATTTTGAGACTTTGAAATATTTTCTGCTGCCTGATCCCTAATTTCTGCTAAGTTACGTTCATTTTTGTTTAAAACATTTTCTTTTAGTCTTTCTCTAAGAAAGTCAACGACAGTTTTAAAATTTTTGAAAAGTAGTTCGCTTGGAGTTGTGCTTATACTATGCTGCATCGTATTGTTTAAAGTCTATGTCTGGTAAAATTTTATCTGACCTAAAATGAGAGCCACCGCTGGTTAGTTTTGCTATCATTGGTGCAAGACTACGATTAACGCGCCCCACCTGTTCATTGTCCAGTCGCAATTTTGACATGTTCTACACTATTTGTATCTAAAAAAATTTAAAAATATTTTGATGTGAACACACTGCACCTATCAGATAACAATATCCTTTGACGATTGTAACTACTAAAATACGGTTCTAAACAGCGGGGTCCTACCTCGTGCCTGCTGAACACACCGCATATAACTTAGGAAATGTGTAGTGCACCCATTTATAACCGAGAATACATATTGTTGCACTGAAACTTTGTCACTTTCCATATGACCCATGTTCTCCCATCTCAATTGGTATATAAAATAGTATATAGTATTTTGCCCGTTTTTTCTACAAGCTAAGCCATTACACATTTCCAAAACACCATTTTCCCTATTTTTCAAATTTCCCCGGATCCCTATATTTTTTTTATCCCGTTTTTGGCAAATTGACAGGTTTTGCTCAAACATGTTTTCTTCAAGAACTAGGATATTTGAAATGCGACTAAGTGCGTCCAAATGGACAATTCTGTTTCCGTTACGATGTTCGAGCACATATTGCACAAGTGCCCATCTGGCTATTCTCAGATTTACTTCCTTCTTATTTAAAATGTGAGTCAATTGCAATCAGTGATTATCTTAAGCTTGAATCYTTGCAGATATACCCTAAAAATTCGAAGTGCATAAATAATTGCAAGTGTTTTCCGCTCAAAGCTGTGGAATTTAGATTCGGGCTCGCTGGTATCCGTATGTTTCGACAAATAAAGGACTGATTGGAGACCGAATTAATTTATTTTTAACTTTCTCAAAATATTGTAACTCATCTTCTCCAAATGTAAATTTAACGTTTTTTTTTAAGTTTGTATAGAGGCTGAGCTTCTCGTGAAAAATTATTAACGAATCTTCTAGGTATGAGTGTAAGCCCCAAAACTTATGTACAGTTTTTGTGTTGCTGGGTATAGGAAAGTTCACTATAACTTCCACATTCTTTTCATTCGACCGAATACCTTTATTCGAAATTTTATATCCTAAATAGCGTATTACTGTCTCCATAAAATGACATTTATCTAATGTCAATTCTAATTTGTTGTGTACTAACTTATCAAAAACTTTCTATAAAATGTAAAATGCTCTTCTTCATTACTTGTAGCTATCGTGATATTCTTTAAATAAATAGCAAGTTTCTCTGCACGAATCAGATCATCGAAAACATTGCTAACAAACCGCTGAAAAGTTGAAGGGGCATTTTTCAGATCGAAATGCCTTTTCAAAAACTCGTACTGCCCCATTGGTGTTGCAAAAGAAGTATATTTAATCGATTCTTCAACCATGTTTACGTAATAGAACCCATTAAATCATATAAAACAGCATTAACTTTTTGTTTTTCACAGTATGACAGTCTTCTTGGAGTTCAATTAAAGGTTTTTTTGTACTCATCAAAAGTTTCATCTCACATCCATTTTTGCCGAATCGAGGCGATTACAACACATACATATAATAATATTGAAATATTTGCTAAAATTTTTGTTTTGCACATACACTTAGTTTATCGTTTTTTATATAAACGTTGCGATTTTTTGCTTAAAGTTTCATTACTTCAATGCAATTCACAGAAAATTTGGTATCATTAAATTAAATTAAATCTTCCGACTTTGAAATTCGAATATTCCATTTTACATTCTAATTTAAATTAGATTGACTTAAAAAGCATCTTCTTAAAATGATTGGATAAGTCATTGTTTTATTTATTACAACTAACATTGTTATTTTTTTTTTTTTTTTGTAATAAAATAAAACTGTTTACATTTACGACAATAAATAATGGACTTTTGTTTTTCCCACTATATTTTAAGAATACATTGTTTTTTCTGTTTACTACATCTGGTGCGAACAAAACTAATATGGTTTCCCGTAATTTAAATACCCTACAAATTTATCGTCTTCCGTCAATTCGTTAACATGTTGTACAGGGCGGCTCTTCCTTTGAGAACAATTTACTGGAAAATGGCCAATTTCTGTGCATACATGGCAAGCACCATGATCTCGTTTGTGTTTTCGGCATACATATGTCCAACGGAGTAACAATTGTAGCATCTCACGGCTTCCGCTGCCTGTTGTCCATTACTCGACTACACATGTTGATTATCTGCTGTCCTTTTCTTTGGTATATACCGTGGCAATTGAATATTTCGAAATGCTTCTAACAATTTATCTTTGTTATTCATTTTAGCTTAGATCGTAAAGTGTTATCCAGAATACCCTCAATTAGACATTCAACCAGTTCATATTCTCCAATTAGAATTTTACTTACCAGAATCAACTTTTCATAGAAATATTCTCGAAACGATTCGGCAGTTAACCACCGCCTGGTTTCAAAATTTTTCTTTAGCATCAAATTGCTTCTTTTTTTCAAAGAGAGATTTCATTTAAAATTTATCAATACGCATTGCAATCAAATCACAAAAATTTAGCGCATTGCCTTTTAATTTATTTGCAATTAGTGCTGTTGGGTTGTTATCATCTAGTTGGTAAACACTCTGAATATTTTTTAGTTGTGCTTGCCATAGTTTAAAGCATTCACCACTACCAGAAAAGTCTGAAATATGCTCTTTCACATCGGCTTTTGCTTGTTAGAAATGTTTCTTGTTTGCTCATCATTATTTCTTTGTTTTACTTTCTGCACAATATGATCGCATCTGTTGCTGCCACTCTATTTTATTTATAATTAGGTACAAGTGAAATTTAAATATTAGTTTATTATATTTTATTTTAATTTATTAACAAATTAAAGTATTAGAATATTAAATTAATACGTCACATTTCAATGTTTGCTTAATGACTAACTCATCCTTCCTTAATAACTGCTACAGAAAGTCATCTCGATTATTTCATTTCTAACGTATAAGAGCGTATTAGAGATTGATTTATTGTTTGAGTGAGTGTAGCAATGTCACTCCTCCCATCTGAAAATATTGCAATGTCCTCCTTGCAGTTTTTTTTTATTTTTATTATTGACAAAATGAGTAGAATTAAAATGTTAACAGATTCATACAATGCTTAATAATATTAGCATTTATTTAAAGCATTTGGCTTTTTTTTTGTTTTGTACAAAATATTTAATGTTTGAAAACTAAAACTAAATTGTAAACATAAATCAGTTATACATATATTTTCCTTCTTTTAAATTGGCTTTTGCATTTTCTTACTTTCCTATTTTTAAACTTTACTACATGATGTTCCCCATCAGATTCGGTTTGAACAAGTCGTACTCTTTTATAAGGGTTACTAATTTTATCTAATCTTTTCCTAGAGGTTTCGGCGCTAACAAAATTCATATCTATTTCTTTTTCTTGTCGGTTTTGATTTATGTTATTAATTCTTCGTTCTTTAATTAATTGAGGATTTGTTTTGGGTGTTTTCGATTAAAAAATATGTTATACGGACTTTCACCTGTAGTGGAATGAGAATTAACATGATTGTATGTAAATAATGCTTGTTCAATTTGAAGAGATTTCAACTCTTTTTCCCCAGAACTACAAATAATTCCCAATTCTTTATTCATCGTGTTATCAATACTACTAATACCAGTTTTCCCACTTGTGACTTCGACTGCTACATTCAATTGTTGACACCACTGTTTTATGCTAACATTATTAATACATTGCAAAGGTTGCATAACTCACATTCATTAATTATTTTAGTTATCTCCTTAACGTTATTAGGATGGTAGTATTTTTGCTTAATGCGATTTGCAACTTTTTCGATTCCTTGATGCAGTCCTTCGAGGTGAATTTCTATTACTTTTGATTTGAAGACCGAATAACTTCAATATTTTCTAATTCCTTCATGGTTCGGTAAATTTTAAATCTGTTTGAAGTGATCAGTCTATTATAAATGTTTTGCAATTGTATAAAGTCGTCATCATCTGTCATATTTTTGTTTAATAAATAAGTTTTAATTATGTCCTTTATAAACTCAGTTGTTACTTCCTTATAAGTTATAATAGTAAGATTGTTAGAAAATATTTTGCAAGTGTTTGTACAATTTTGGTTAGATCTTATAAGTTTAAGTTGGTTTTTGAATATGTTCAATGGCCTTTCGGCAATTCTAATAAACTCACTGGAGTCTTCGTCAGCGGAATGGGAATGGGCTGCATTCGAAGCAGTTACTTCATTAACGTTACATTCTTCAATTTTAGTTGAAGATAGCGCATCGCCAACATGATTTTCTTTTCCAGGAATGTATTTGATATCAAAATCGTATTCATTCAACCTAATCTTCCACCGTTGCAGTTTTGYATTTGGCTCTTTTAAATTATGTAACCATTGCAGAGGGCGATGATCACTATTTATTAAAAATTTTCTGCCATATATGTAAATACGGTCTGAAGTACTTCGTAGCCCATACCATTGCCAAGAGCTCTTTTTCTGCGGCCGATGTCCATTGACTTATCACTCCTCCTAATGCTACACTAGAGGCGTCTGTCGTTAACGTAAATAACTTCTYGTAATTTGGATACGCCAAGATCGGCTCTTGTTATTAATAACTTGATAGTTTCTACGGCTCTGATAAATTCTTTAKCTGAATTATTCACTTTTGTCCGGTTGCACTTTTAGATTCGGTTCAGCTAATCTTTGAAACACTTTATCGAGCGATTCGATGTGCTCCTGCAGAGATGTACTGAAAACGACTATGACATCTAAATAAACCATGCATATTTCCCAATTAGCCAATCCAAGACTGTATACATCAGCCTTTGGAAGGTGGCTGTCGCATTTTTTAAACCGAATGCCATTCTGAAAATTTCGAAGTGACCGTTTTGTTTAGAAAAGGCTGTTTTTTATCTATCCATTGAATCCACTTCGATTTGATGAAATCCTTGCGCCAAATCAATAGTCGTGAAGTATAAACACCTACCTAAATTGTCCAGTATCTCGTCCATGTTTGGAATGGGGTACTTGTCAACCACAGTGATATTATTTAACTACAACGATTCTAAACTTGTCTTTACCTGAAGCATCTAGCTTTTTAGGTACCACCCAAATCGGTGCAGAATATGGAGAAGTACTGTGGCAAATTATTTTTTGTTCTAACATATCTTTTATTTGCTTATATACTTCCGCTTTATGTACTTCTGGGTACCTATAGGATTTAACGTAGATTGGATCTTCATGAACAGTTTTTATTTTGTGTTTAATTCTGTGAGTGAATGTAAGTTGTTCACCTTCCTTGTAAAATAAAGTTTWGTGTTTCTTCAGTAATTTATTAAATTTTTCAATTCTTCATTATTTAAATGCTTGAGTCTGAATTTGTTAGTAAATTTGCCATCATTGACTTTCAATTCGGTTAGTAAGTTATTGTGTGTATAATTTTGTACAGTGTTGAAAAATTTGTATATATGTCCTTGTAAACAAACTAATCGTATTATTTTTTAAATCGATCTTAGAGTTGAGCTGACGAAGTGTATTGTAGCGTATTAATCTATTGTCGAAAACTTCTTGAATTTGTTTAAGTAATACATTTCCTGTATCTATTTTCAATAATATTGATTCAACTTCAACGATTCTACTACTAAGAACTTGGGGCTTGATTAAACGCACTAAAATTATTGCTGTTAGTATAACTATTAGGACAATTTAAAATTGTATTAATTTGTGGGTGATAAATCCAACATATATTATAACAAGTAAGGAAGGGCTAAGTTCGGGTGTCGCCGATCATTTTATACTCTCGCATGATAAAGTGATAATCGAGATTTCAGGAGTGGTTGTTAACCGATTTCACCCATATTTGGTACATGTCATCAGGGTGTTAAGAAAATATTATATACCAAATTTCATTGAAATCGGTAGAGTACTTCCTGAGATATGGTTTTTGGTCCATAAGTGGGCGACGCCACGCCCATTTT
>NW_017536908.1:297100-299960 GCF_001853355.1 Bactrocera latifrons | reverse complement strand
CCCTGATCACTTTGGTATATATAACCCTATATCTGTCTCTTTTAGTTTTAGGACTTACAAACAACCGTTATGTGAACAAAATTATAATACTCTCTTTAGCAACTTTGTTGCGAGAGTATAAAAATGATTTGCGTTATTAGGTGGCAATGCATCTCCCTGATAGTTATTGCCATGAGAATAGTCAGAAAATCGATTTCCATTAGACGGAGAAAAATGTTGAAACTCGTTATCATTTTCTCTATTTGAATTTTCGTGAGAAAGGTTGGGAACTCTGGGAAATGGGATGTTTCTTTGATTATGATTTTGTTTGGTTTTGCTTAGTCGTCTATCATCTTCAAATACAATATTTTCTTTAAAAAAGCTTTTTGCTGACTTAAGGTCAGTTACTAAATTTGCATTTATTAATGCAGTTAAATAATTTGGCAATTCCCTTTCCAACGTATTTAAATTAACTTGATCTAGCTCTTTATACAAAAATGTATACTACTGATTTCCAAAATAAGAGTAGACATAGGTGTATGTTCGCCAAATTCATCAATGAGCAATTGTGTTAGTGTTGTCCAATCACACGGTTGCTCCCGTCTTACAATATCAAGAGCAGAACCTCTTAGAGTGCAGGTAACACAGTTGAAATAAAATCCTCTGAAGAGATAGTTGTGAACCGTGGTACAACGCTATCGATGCTGTCGACATACATCGCCAAGTAGTTTTTGTTGCCGTCAAACGGTTGAATCAGCTTAATGGTTTGCATAACGAGATCGCGCTTATCTCTTCCTTCGGTCATCGTTGTTTCTTTATTTATACTTAGAGAGCTCAACTTTTTGTCTATAGTTTGTAACTCTTCTTCAACACGCATTGATAAGAGCAGTGCTTTTTTTATCAAATTATCCTAACAAAATTAAGTAATAGATATCGGTAAAACTATTATTTACTTTAGGAGTATTTGTTCTAAAACTCTCTTTATATTATTTTATGTCAAGGGTATTATTTTTCATACACTGTGAGTATTTTTGAATTTTTTCTCTTAACTAGTTAATATTCGTGTAAATCACTGGAACCGTTTTGAATATATTTTGTTTTTGTATTGTACATCCCTTGCTTTGATATAAACTGTCACTGTCACTGGAACCGYACTTTTTAATTTTTGTTTTGTAAATCTCTATTATTGGTGTGATATTGAAAGGCACTACACTGACCTTTACTTAACATTGAACTGCTTTACCTTGACATTGAACAATATATTGACATCCAACGGCATTACATTAGAATACGATACGTATACTGTTTTTTTTTTCATCGCGTGTATTTATTTTTATTAACTTTCCTTTTATTTCAATTTCTTAATAGTAGGTTCGTTTAAGGATCTTTTTCGTAGATCCTACCGACTGCGACAGTGAATTTAAATATTAGTTTATTGCACTTTATTTTAATTTATTAACAAATTAAAGTATTACAATATTAAATTAATGCGTCACATTTCAATGTTTGCTTAATGACTAACTCATCCTTCTTTAATAACTGCTATAGAAAGTCATCTCGATTATATCACTTCTAACGTATAAGAGCGTATTAGAGATTGATTTATTGTTTACAACTGAATTTACAACGGATTGAAGGTCTTCCTTTTTCTCTGTTTCCCCCATTGCGTACTGTGTCGAATACTTTCAGAGATGGAGCGTTTTTATCCATTCGGACGATATGACCTAGTCAGCGTAGCCACTGTCTTTTAATTCGCTCCGCTATGTCAATGTCGTCATTTGTATAACTCGTACAGCTCACAGTTTCATCGAATGCGATATTTGCCGACTCAACATTCGTTTTTTTACTCATCCTAGTGAGTATACATTATTATTTATTCTCGAGCATTTCTGATTTCTGAAAGGCGCTTATTGTGAAAAAGACATAAAATTAAACCAACAAATTGTGTTATAAATTTGGAAAAAATATAAATATTGTAATAAATATTGCATACCACAATATATGGTCTAACGGGGCAAATATATGTCACTATGAGATATCAAAATCGGTAGCAAATGAAGTGAAAAGAAAAAATAGCCTATAGAGATTTAACAAACTTTTATAAACGGGCGKGGAGTCAACTAAATTACAAAAAGATACTCAAATTTAATAAACATTAACAAAAACTGCCACTAAAAACAGAAGATGCAGGAGACAACAACAGCAAGCAACAACTAAGGAGGACGTCACCAAACCCGGAAGAAATAAAAAATATGTGGAAAATTTGGATAGAAGGGACGAAAATTATTAGTGTACTCAAAACCCCTGGCGGATAAATACGTAAGTCTGTTCCAATTATTTTACATGTATGTATATACAATTTTATGCGCATACATACTTATATATGTATGGTCTAAATAAACTAAATAGAAGTTTCAGTATTTCGGAGTTACAAATTTTTACTGAAACGTTTCAATTAATGAAACAAGTTTATAGCGATTATTGCCTATTTCGTTGCTGASTGCACGAGTGGTTTCAACGTTTTCAAATTAGTCGTGAGGACATAAATGACGATCATAATGTGGGTCAATAAAAATCCGTGACCACAGGAAATTTCATCGAAACTGTGCGCGAATTCATCAAAAATCAGTCGAAATCATCATTGAAATTCATKGAAATGGAATTGAACATCTCCAAAACATCGATTTATCGTACTTTTGATGCATTTGGTGCGCGTATTCGAAGTGTTCGGTCCGAATATCGCGAAAATTAAAGTTGGAGTTGGCATTTATTTGTTGCACCATAATGCGCCGTCTGTAGTACTAGATTCCAGCATAAGAAGATTCATCAAGCTACCTGGCTGTCTCCGGATCGAAAAACCACCAACCAGATCGATCATGTT
>NW_017536908.1:294055-295135 GCF_001853355.1 Bactrocera latifrons | reverse complement strand
GAAGACCTCCACTCCGTTGGAAGGACCAAGTGGAGAAGGACCTGGCTTCACTTGGAATATCTAATTGGCGCCACGTAGCGAAAAGAAGAAACAACGAATGCGAATGCGCCGTCTCCTCGATCGACGCTGGTGACCGACTATTTGACCAAGAATCACATTTTAATCAATAACCACTCCCCGTATTATTCACCAGATATGGCACCGTGCGACTTCTTCGTTTTCGGAAAAGGCAGTTGCGGAAAGGGATACTGGCGGCCATACCGGCCAACGAGCGAAAACACTCGGTTGGCATGCTTTTGTACCGTGCAAAAAGCTGTATTGAAGCAGAAGGAGACTATTTTGAATAAAATAAATCGATTTTGCCGAACAAACCGTATATGCTGTGTTTTTTTTTTTTTTTTTTAAGTCCTGATTACATTGTAAAGGTCCTTGTATATGTAACTTTACTTTCTGCGCTCTTATCGGACTGCAATTAAATACGCGCGTAAAAATTGGTAAAATCCATTAAATTCGTACAGACTTTATGTATTTCTATATACATGGGTACTTATATAAATATTTATTATTTACAACATCTATTTATTGTGCATTTCAAGTTTCTCTTCTAATCCTCTCCAGACAGAACAAACATACACAGGCATATGTGAAAAACTAACGCTTCTTGTTGAAAAGAAATTACAAAATTGTCAAGCGAAATTAAAATATTCAACAAACTTTTCTTTGATATTAACAAGAACAGAAATTATACTTCGTACAAAGTCGTTTTCAAACAAATTGTTTTAGATATTAAAAWGAAAATAAGAAAATTTAAACTGGGCCCGAATCGCGGCATTCGTGATCGAGCGAGCTATTGTATCGAAACAAATTTCGTGACGTTTCGAGTAGCCGGATYGCCGCACTCGATACGAAGCGAATCTAAATTAGCTCACTGTAACAGCCCTGGCCTCCCTACAAATGGCATTTACGAAGTGTCAAATTGTGAAATCAAAACAAAGAAAGTTGTTGAAGCCGTGCTATATTTTTTTATAAAGGTGAAATACTATTGTTTTTCTCAAAAGTGATGCATTCAATATTTTTTTT
>NW_017536908.1:291350-293531 GCF_001853355.1 Bactrocera latifrons | reverse complement strand
AACTACAGAGAAACAGTTTGTGGAGTTCATGAAACAAGTCTCACCTGACATTGTTCAAAAATACGCCCCTCACGGTATAAATTGGAAATTTATCCCCCCAAGCGCTCCTCRTATGGGTGGTTTATGGGAATCAGCGGTAAAGAGTTTTAAATCGCATTGCAAGAAGCTCGCTGGCAACCTCAAGTTCAATTATGAAGAATTCACGACACTGTTAACCAGAATCGAAGCCGTTCTCAACTCACGGCCTCTCTCTGCACTCTCGCAAGACCCCTCTGACTTTGCTGCCCTTACCCCAGGGCATTTTCTTAAAGGGGCACCCATTCTGGCCACACCTGAGCCAGGCATGGAGTCGCTGTCCTTACTAAACAGATGGGAACGAATTAAAGTTCTCCATCATAATTTCAGCCGACGATGGAAAGAAGAGTATTTAAAAGACCTTCACAAAAGGTATAAATGGAACATCCCAGAACAGGCTCCAATGCTTGGAGATTGTGTCCTAGTTCACGACGATTGTCTCCCCCCCACAGAATGGCGGCTTGGCCGCATAGAGAAACTACACTACGGTTCCGACGGTCACATCCGGGTGGTTGATCTCCGTATGCAAAACAGAACGCTAACCCGGCCGCTTGTCAAATTATGTTTCTTACCAACTGCCGCCACTTACGAAAACGTAAATAATAACCATTCCCAAASCGATCCGAAAAGACGGGAAAAAGAAAATAAATTAATAATATCATTAAGAAAAACCGCAAGGATAATTACAATAAGCTTCAAGCCGTAAGACAAACGTAGACCTACACATATATCTCGACACCCTTTAGACGGACGATCATTTAGTCAGGCCCCCTAACGTGGCACCCTGTTCATGCACGCTTACAGGCAATCAAATTATAATCATTACGATTTTCTCTTTCTTCTCACAGATTGATATGGATACACCTGTAACCCCCACGCCAACTCTAAGTAAGGCTGTTACTGTGCCTCGCTCCGGAACTGTTCCAGTAGCAGCGCCCCGAACCATCACGGCGGCAACGGCGCCAACCGTGGCACGAAGCTCAACATGCGCAGCACCGACGCCGGCGCCTCCGAAACCGCACCGCACCAGATGTCCGCTCTGTTGCCGTTCTCATAGGCTGCAGCATTGCCCTATTTTCAAGGGACCCGTMCCCGTACAACGTCAGTAGGTGGCAATTTGTTTAAATTGCTTGGCCCAGTCACACGCCACGCTTGAATGCGAATCTGATACCTTGTGCCGGTTGTGTGAAAGACCGCATCATACGTTACTCCACCGGAACGCCGGACATCCCGGCTCACCAACTGTCCTCCGCCGCCGTACGGCCACCCGACGATCGCAGCCTAACCGTGTGGCACGGCATCCAGAAGCTGGATGGTCCTRGCGCCCCCTCAATACGACATCCACGCGCAACCAAATAAGGCCACAACCTCACCGCCCCACCGGCCTGAGCGGCGTTGTAGCTACGTTACGGGCACTACAGCGTCTACTAGGCTAGCACTCGCCTAGGGGGGCCGAGATGTTGAAATGAACTCCAGTCGCCCGAACTAATTTAACTAAAAGGCATCACTGATCAGTTAATACAACACTCTCCACATCAACATGTTAATTAGAAAAACAGGGCATCACTGATCATCTCCACACCAAACTGTTTTTGTTCCATTTTTCATTTTATACCAACGAGAAGGTGACGCAGTGCCGTTTTTTGTTCTAGCAGTGCTAGAAGTCACGTTCGCCGCTACACACGCGCACCGCAACGTCTATTTAAAACTTTTTAACTTTGCATCTTTTGCACCCTCCGGTAACTTTATATAGAGATCATTCGTTTGTTATTTAGCTTCTACCAGGTTTATATACATTTAACTTTGGTTTGGTAACGTTTAACCTTTTAGTATCGCTATAACCTAAAACGAAATTGGCGTAGTGTGCTAACTACATCAAAGAAGTTTATTCAGTGCTATAACCTGAAAGTGATTGACCATCCGAACGTCCCATTTCTACCGCTGGGTTGATACATTATTTATCATCTAAACTACCATAAAGTGTAAAATATACAATTAATTTTTGAAACATATATAACTCATTTTTAAACATATATCATTYATTTGTAAACTTATGCAACGCATTTGTAACCATATTCCAGTCATTTGCAACAATAAACGGTTCAG
>NW_017536908.1:277887-291123 GCF_001853355.1 Bactrocera latifrons | reverse complement strand
GGAGGTAAGATTAGCACTTTTATTTTGAGTAAAATGTAGCGCTTTTAAAGCTGAAGCATACTTAACATATTTAAATATATGTTTGTGCATGCAGTTATTGGATGTATTGATGGCACGCACTTTGCGCTGCAAAAACCAACAGTAAATGAGCACATGTTCTTCAACAGGAAAGGATACCATAGCCTCAACTCAATGATAGTAGGTTGHATATAAAATGTATGCACATACACATACGTATACTTATAAACTTTAATTTAATTACAGATATGTGACCATGAATACCGCATTTTGGATTTTGACTCAAAGTATGGTGGAGCCGCACACGATTCCTTTGTGTGGAAGCATTCGGCACAACGAAAGTTTTTGRAGGAGCAATTTAACCAAAATAACTTCAAAAATGTTTGGCTTTTAGGTAATATAACTTTTTATTGYACTGTTATGCATATATGTACCTAAATTTAAAATACATTTTTCGTAAATCAATAGGAGATTCGGGTTATTCCTTGGAGCCGTGGTGTTTAACACCATTCAGGAACCCTGAAGAAGGGTCTACTCAAGCTGTTACCAACCTGAAAAAATGGCACAATTCGAGAATGTATGTGCAGCGTTGCATAACATTTGCATACATTACAAAGATGCGTCGTATTGTAGACATTCTGCAAGTGAAGCTATTAACACAGAAGTGGATATGGGAAACGAAACTCATTTAACCAAAAKTGGACACAAAATTCGAAACCATATAATGTTGGCGCTAGAAAATACAATTTGAATAAAACAAGTATATGTATGTTTATTATTATTTGTATGTATATTTATTTATTTTCTTTTAAGGCTTCTAATTGTATTAGGTTAATTTGCAGCTCTATTGCTTTGACTTTCATATAAGCTTTGGAGCTTCCTCTTTTATTTCCATCGACCTCTCCTTCAAAGCTATAAGTTTGTCTAGTTTTGCGCCTATACTCTACTGGTAGCTTTCAAACGCGATCATGTTTTCGTTAATGAGGGCCAGCTTTTCATCGGCAGCATCCTGTTTGCTCCTCTTCGTAGCGCTGCGACTAATAGAGGGTTTCGGTGGAACGTCGTCTTCATCACTAAAGGCTCTTTTTCAGGGGTGGAGTTGCCAAAAGTCCTTACTTCTCCCAGGCCTTCTACCGCAACGTCCATGCCGGTAGCCTGAAGCAGTTGCYCCTCTGCTGTTGTTAGGTACTTTTCTTCGTAAGGACCACCACCAGTTCGCTGCTTCGACGCTTTGTTGAAAGACAACTTCTTTTTGACGTTGTGCTTTTGATCAGCAAATACCTAAGGGTATATGTATATAGAAAATAACATTTGTGTTAGTAAATTTGTTAAGACACTTATCAAAAGAGGAAATGCATGGAGATCTACGTACTTTTCGCCAAGACTTAGCATTATTTATTGGTGGACCGGCCGCATTAAGCAGGACCGCCAAGGAGTCCCACAATTTATTGGCAGCAGCTTTGCCCTGACCACAACTCGGCAACATATTTTTGGCCAAATCTTGATGCCGAAACATGTATTCGGCCATTAAATTTTTTTGTCTCATGTTGATTTTATTAACATTTGTCCTAAAAAATTATTCTATTTATAAAATAGTCAATAACATAAACGTTAACTTACATTTTATTTGATTTCTTCTGAGTAGACTCACGACGTTTGAAAACTTTTGAATTAACGATTGCAAATTATCAATCGAATGACATTTCGTTAGGTTCGTTTGAATTACAACTCGTTATCGAATGACAGAATGTCAAATTTCGAACGAGTGTACTCGATAACGAGTACCGCAATCCGAAAACTGGAAATTTCGAACAATTTTACTCGTTCACGAATGCCGCGATTCGAGCCCAGGTATAGTAAAATCTTTGAACGCGTTATTTTTTTGTAAAGGTTAAAAGGAAGTGACATAGAAAACAATTGTATACAAATCTATTACACGTTTCTCCGTTGTTTGTCTTCTTTGTATAGAAACCATCTGTTTGAATTTGAATATCCTTAAAAAGCAGTAAATCTTTCTGTATGCCTAAATTAACATCCTTCAATAGCTTTGTTGGTTCCAGATATGTTTGCAATCCGATAGAAGACTTTCCTGCACGTAAACGCCTGCAATTATATGTATGATATATTTAAAACAAATGTATGTACATATGTCTATCTTTGTGTTCAAATCAATAACCAAAAAGCTTAGATTTACATAATACTGTAAAATTAAACCCTGAAGTTCAGTACGGCTTTGGAATCAAATATTGATCACATAATAAACTTCTTTCATGAAAATAAATTTACTTATATCAGTGGTGTAGAAACTTCTGGTTGCTTAGGATATTTCTTTCCTTTTTAAATAAAAGCTCGGATTTGGTGCGATATATGCACACAATCTGCGTTTCAAGACAGGATACCGACTTACGATTTAAGTGCAAATAGCAGTACACAAACTTTCACAATACCTTTTCATCCAATCAATTTGATATGTAAATTCTATAGTACGAGGTGTGTTCAAAAAGTATYRCGAATTTTGAAATTTCGCGGGTTACGTCTATTCGAATTTCAAATTTTTTGTGGCGTTATATTGGTACTCATGTGTCTCACTTATGCCGACAAGCTCGGCCATTTTCAATGCTCATTTAGCTGTTGACAGCTGCTTTGCTTGCACGTGTTTTGATCGTCTTCGATTTTTACCTATTCAAGAAAATGGATCCAAGAACCTGTATCAAGTTTTGTGTGAAAAACGAAATTAAGTGCGCGGATACATTCCGAATGTTGACTGTGGCATACGGAGAAGCTACCTTGGACCGAAGCAACGTTTATCAGTGGAACAAAATGTTCTCAGAAGGCCGAGAAGATGTGACAAAAATTGGCTTTTGCACTACGATAACGCCCCTGCACACACATCGTTGCTTGTGCGCGACTTTTTGGCCAAAAACAACACACTANCAACATATTTTTGGCCAAATCTTGATGCCGAAGCATGTATTCGGCCATTAAATTTTTTTGTCTCATGTTGATTTTATTAACATTTGTCCTAAAAAATTATTCTATTTATAAAATAGTCAATAACATAAACGTTAACTTACATTTTATTTGATTTTTTCTGAGTAGACTCACGACGTTTGAAAACTTTTGAATTAACGATTGCGAATTATCAATCGAATGACATTTCGTTACGTTCGTTTGAATTACAACTCGTTATCGAATGGCAGACTGTCAAATTTCGAACGAGTGTACTYGATAACGAGTGCCGCAATCCGAAAACTGGAAATTTCGAACAATTTTACTCGTTCACGAATGCCGCGATTCGGGCCCAGGGTTATTTTTTTAGAGCGCAGCCGAAGGCCACCAACACAGAAAGGAGTACTACACGAAAGAACTTCAGTCACCCCGGATGTGGCAACGCTCGTTTTCGTCATAATTGTTAACAATCTAACCTTTGCAGCAACGAGTGAGATAAATGATTTTTGAATTAATAAATTTAGGTAAAATATTTCAAAATAAAATGGAAATGTGAACTTATTTCAATGTTTAGAGTGTATATTTAAATATACAGAGTGAAAAACATGAATAAATTTAGTGAAAGATAGAGAAAATCCATGTGCTATTGTCCAAAATTTTGAACTTTTAATCGTGAATATTTTTAAACATATAAGGCATTTTTATATTATTTTTAGATTTTACTCCTCTGCAAAAGCTTCCTTATCCGCACATATCCCATTTACAGGGAAATTCTGTTTTTTTACCCCTCCGCCAAAGTAATCAGAATCGTGCCAATCTCACACAAAAATATATGTATACTATGCATGAACATAATCTTTTTGACGTTAGCCAATACTGCTGAAATCTACAAATCATTTACTGTGGTAAGCTGAGTTTTACATGTTTGTTATTAAAATTATTTCTTCTTTAAAACATATCAAATTCAACATTACTTCCGTTCCTTACTTATATCATCACCAGAAGCAATGTCATCTGAACCGGTGTGTATGCCAGTAATGACATTGACGAACTCGCCGTCAGTGTCGCCATTGCGTAGCTCAACATCAACAGTGGGTAGTTCTAAAATGTTCAAATATTTCGTATGTGTAGCTGATCCCAGCTCCTAAGATTGCGTTACAATCAAATATTGCGTTTATTTTCACTATACAATTTCAATGGGCATTAGCTTTGCTTAATGCGCATTAATTTTGCTCGTCTGTCTGGGCTATTACTTCATTATAAATAACGACAGAAGGTGATATACACACATACCTTAAAGTCTATTTTTGTGGAAAGTTTTATCTCGTTATACTAATTGTTTCTGGATCTTGAAAGTTCAAATAAATTTTAAAATTGTTTTATATGGGTTGTAAGGATTTTTTGTCCCGATTTTGCCCGATTTGGAAATATTTGATTTCAGCTAAAGGARAGCGGTCCATTG
Organism: Bactrocera latifrons; assembly: GCF_001853355.1. Taxonomy (NCBI): domain Eukaryota; kingdom Metazoa; phylum Arthropoda; class Insecta; order Diptera; family Tephritidae; genus Bactrocera; species Bactrocera latifrons. Next base: position 286,694 of record NW_017536908.1, on the reverse strand, counting down.
TCAAATTTTTATTTTGAATGGCTTGGTTCATCTCATCCTCCTGATCATGTATATGTATATACTAATACTTGTTGTGGAATCCAAAACGGAATTGTTTAGCTGTCAGAATGGCATACCAATTCTGATTTTCATTGGTGTTACGGAATCTGTTTATATTTTCGTCTTTTCGAACATACCCAAAACCAATATTCGAATCTGCTCTTTACTAATGTGACAAAACTTACAAATGAATACATACATTTGGAAGCTATCCTATTAAAGTTTTTAATGAGTTCCGATTTAAAGGAAGATTGTAAGAGATAACATTTATCGAATGAATAAAGACGCATTTGGGTGTTAAATTATTAAATTACGTTTTGTAAATCACCTTTAAGGGGGTAGCCTGCTTTAGAAGCTTTAAAAATTGATTTTTTTGCTAATATCACTTTACAAATTATCTACGAATATGTCCCCAAAGTTATAGATACGAATTCGAAATATTGTTGAAGCTAGAAGGGAAATAGTGACCGAGCAGATATAACGAGCGCTTGGGCAGAAAGCGAAAACTTTGACGCGAAATTTCTAGGTTTTCCATTTTTACGATTTTTCTTAATTGGAGGGCARKWTAGAAAAAAACTAAACATCGTATGAACTGGATTTTAATTAAGACATTTCGTGTTTCATTCTTATGTTTTCTCCTATACAAATAAAGATAAATTAATTCGTTACAATAGWATAACTTGATTTCTTAACTTACATTTCAAATCTGTCAGCGACTATCCGATATATATTCTTTTTCGGACAACAAACAATAATATCTGAATTCATGACACCAACTACCTTTTTTATATGGTGGTCAATTCTAATTCCGGCAACTCTAAGATTCCACAACACCCCTGTATATCTAAATTAAATTGAAATTGAAAATTGTGAGGTTTTTCTTTTTTTTTTNGAAGATTGGAAAAACCGTTGGCACAAGTGTATAATATCTCATGGGGATTACTTTGAAGGGGACAAAATAAATATTCATGAATAAATAAATAAGTTTTGAAAAAACACAAAATTCGCGATACATTTTGAACACACCTCGCAGAGTATTCTTTTTAATCTATATACATAATATATTAGGTTGTCAAAAAGTCTTGCGGTATTTTCGCTAGTTGGCGCTGAGAGCGCGTAGCTCTAGTTTTATTCGTCGCATCGGGTCATGGTATACCTTTTTTGAAAGCTCATTTCACGCGCTAACACGTGTCTGATTGATTGTCGTTTCCTTTGGTCGTTCGTGAGTTATAGCGTCGCAAACATGGAGCAAAATAAAGAGAAAATACGGCATATTTTACAGTACTACTACCATAAAGGCAAAAATGCATCTCAAGCGCCAATAAAATTTTTACAGTTTATGGACCCGATACAGTTTCCATTTCCACCGCACRGCGATGGTTTCAACGCTTTCGTTCTGGTGTAGAGGTGGTCGAAGATGCGCCACGCTCCGGAAGGCCTGTTGTCGAAAATTGCGATAAAATCGCTGAATTGGTCGAAAGAGACCGGCATAGTAGCAGCCATAGCATCGGTCAAGAGCTGATCATAAGTCATCAAAAAAAAAAWTTATGAACAATTGAAAATTCAAAAAAAATACCGCAAGCCTTTTTTGACAACCTAGTATATATAAAGTAACAATGATATATAACGCATTTAGTTAGAAAACACTGGGACGATATAAAGCAATAATAGACGAGCTAGAGGTAATTGCACAAAATTTTATAAAAATGTAAAAAAAAAAAAATGATGGAGTTCCTTGTAACTTTTATTTTTAAATGACACGTGAAGTTATGAACTTTTGAAATAAGTTATATGTGTAGTGTATTTAAGAGTATTTAGTAGTAGTGTGTTTTAAACACGTTGAATAACTTTTTACCTCTATGCATACATCTATGAGCTATCTCTCAGCTCTTACTTAAATAACGATCAATAAAGTCGCATGAAATATTTCCATATATCCAACYTTTTCCAATGAATTTAACGTTCCAACGATATGGACCAAGTACCTCGTTTTTGTCACTWACTAGGAGAAATCAATATGATCATCATATTATCGGAACACATAACAGAATTTAGGTATATAAGTGGAGTGGATATCTGACTACGTACCAAGGCCTTTTGTAGGCCAAGTGTGAAACCAACGGGACTAAATTCCTCTCTTTGCAATATATCCTCTCCGAACCACCCTGTACTCCTGATGAAGTTCATCAATACAAAAAAAATTATCTGTGGCAGAGACACCATTAAGAAACATTCAACCGATACTTGCTAGATTTTCTATAGTCTCCTCTTCTTCTATCTCTTTACAATCATAATTACTGGATATGTGGTATGTCTGTCAATTAGACAGTGACCAATTTGTATTCAGGTATTGATTCCCCCGATATCTAATTTTAGATCTACTTCACAGTTACCAGGAATGCTAGTGTATCTCACTTACCAAGGAATACATAATAATAAAGTATTTGGGCAATTATTCTCTTTTAGAGATGCAGTGCACATGGCTAACTTTTTCCTGCAAATATTACTCAATTTGACCCATTCAGGTCTTCAGGAATAATGTTTATCCGTTCAAAAAGTGTCTCGTTTCCAACATGAGTAAATTCGGGTCAATACTTCTCCACTTAAGATAAGCAAAATTTAGTAAATGTACMAAATTGAGTATATTCATTTGATGCAAAGTAGGATTTTCGCTGATTTCGATTCTAGCAAACATTACGCTCAATACATCGGCCCATAGCTTAAAACGTTTGCGCAAAAACATATTCGCAGTATTGTAAAAAGTTTATGCAATCACTCCAGTCCTTTCCTTTTATAACTGACTTTAAACACAATGTTGTAATTTCCGCATTTCCACCTAATTTCAAACCATTTGATTCGGTCAATATGTGTGATAATTTAGTAAAATTAAGTGAACATAGCACTGATAATGAACGAAATGGTTTTGACATTGATATAAATATCATATTCCTAATATATTGTTTTCCGATTCTCTGGTTGATCATTACCTCATTTACACAATATACTAAATGTATCCCCTATCGTTGCGCTTATCTACTTGTTTAAATATAAAAGAAAGTCGTGTTAGTTGTGCTGAACCGATTTGGCTGAAAATTGGTGGGGAGGTAGCTTAGAACCAGGGAAAGGACATAGGATACTTTTAAAAATACAAAAATTATATTTTGATCATAAGCATTTGTTCATAATTCATGTAATAACCATTTAAAATTTTTCTTAATTCAAAAATGGAAAAAATAAGTAAAAATTTGCATATCCATACACACTTATAATATGAGTTATACTGATTTTGCTCCTGAACTAGGCATTTTTTTTTTTTTTTTGGAGGACGAACCCGTCAGATACATAACAAACCAAACGTGATATTTGGCATAAAAAAAATATAGCGGAATAACTGGAGTGTTGATTTAAAGGTCTATTATAATTTGAGATGCAAAGAGCAGTGCAATTTTTAAACGGGAATGATGAAGTATATACGATAATACAATTTCAAACTGACACTTCCTTAAAAATAATAAAATTGCTAAATATTGGGAATAGTAGAATAGAACTGCAACCAAATACACAGTGCAGTAAATTAAAACTGGCTCAGTAATCATTTGATGAATAATATACCATGTGTTCATAAAGATATGAACATGAAAGTTTTGTAACCTTAAGATAGAATTATATATATAAAATTATATTTTTGACACAACTACACTAATACATAAAAATATACATGTAAACAATAAATTAAATAAAAAGTATATACAGTCCACTAAATGTCAAGTGCAATGGTAAGCAACAAAATTGTAATATGAGACTTGCTCATAAAANGCAATAAGACCTGTCTCTTATACACATCTTTGAAAATTGTGAGGTTTTTCTTTTTTTTTTGAAAAAGATATTTGAAATTATTTTATTGAAATATAATGGAGGAACTAGTTATCTGTTATAAATATAAGTATTTATAAATTACAATAAATATGTAACTTATGTATTTGTACATTTTACTTCCTTCTGAGTATTAATAAAAAGTAAACATAATGTATATGTTTAAATAATTTGAATACGATTTTATTTGTAAATATTGTATATATGTATGTAGGTATGTATATATTTAATACATGTGCAGATAAAAAGATATTTATGTGTAAATAATATGCTGTAATGCTGCAGCTGCTCCTAAATTGTTTTTTTTTCACATTTTTAAGTCCTAAAAATTAATAAAAATTAATAGATTTGCAAAATTACTTATGTACTTTTCTTGGTTGTCCATTTCTTTATTTTGTCTTGTTTGTTTTTATAAACCATCTGTTTCACAGCAAAGTTCTTTTCACCTCATCTCATTACTATATTTGGCTTCATATCAAATGTGCTATTGTATACATACATATATCGTATACATATGTATGTGATACAAACTCAACCAAAAAAGCTAAATGTAATACTTTATACATATATGATTTTCATCCATGTTCACACTATCGGAGAGGGTACCGGAAATGTTTCCTTATTTTACATATATAATTAATTTACATTTGCTTTCATTACAAACAAATTGGAAAAACGTATTTGTTATAAACAAAAACATGTTTTTATTTAAACTTATTTGATTTTAATCACATTATGTAATTATTTTATTACAAGTCTTTGAACATAATATTTAAACACCAACATTTGCATACAATATGTAAAAAGTACAAAAAGTCAGAATCAAATGTTCTATAAAATTCATACCTATATATTATATTTTCAAATACTTGAAATCGTTTTCATAAATTGTTTCCTAAATTTATTTGTAGTTCCATAAACACTACACATTATTTTACTGAATTTATTTTCGCTTTAAGAACGACAAAGGCCACTATTCTGAAAGCTATGGTAATAACACACAGGGCCATGAAATCATTCCGAAATTGATCACCACGCATTGTRATCTCTTCCAGGAATTTCTTCGGGTATCTGCATTATAAGAAAAAATAAATATTTTGTGTGAAATAAATTTTTTCAGATTTCGGGTTTTATTTAACTCACCTATAATGGCAGTAAGGCGCTTCATTACAGTCCAACACACCACGTCCTTGACCATAAATGGCACCAACAAAGCCTTCCAAACCATATCTAAGGTAAGATATATGGCTGCCCCATTTCAAATAGCTGGGTAAATCTCGAAGAGTTACCCCGAAACCGGCAAACATCATCATCGGAATAGTCAGCACAGGTGCTAAGAAAGTTCCATTCTATTTTGAAAAAAATTAAAAAAAAGAAAAAATAATATAGTTATATAAATACACTCAGTATTTTTAACCATCAKTTGTCTATAAATACATAACAGCTAAATATTTAAGCAAGAAATATTTTATATTAGAAAACACCACTTATATTAACATTTCCAGCTCAAGATGTTCAAAATAAGTTTTACCCTACAAATACAGAACACAAGACCATCATAATTAAAATTGCTGTTTATGAAATGCCCGCTGTCGCGAAAATAGTACTCTGCAAGACGTGTTTTCAATTCGAAATGTGAGCGCTCTTTCGTAAAGCGAATGTCAAAATTGTGCTTTTAACGAATTTTTGATTTGAAAAGAACATAAAATGCGAAACATTTGAACACAGAGACTAAGGATTGATTTAAAACAAAATTTGAATTTGCAACATTAGAACTGCAAATGTCAGAGANTCTGACATTTGCAGTTCTAATGTTGCAAATTCAAATTTTGTTTTAAATCAATCCTTAGTGTTTGTGTTCAAATGTTTCGCATTTTATGTTCTTTTCAAATCAAAAATAAACATATTAATTTTAATTTTAGTTTCTATATGCTACAATAATGCCGATTTATTTCAATGACATTAAAGTGTGATAGTTATTTTTTTAATATCAAACTTATAATCATATTTACATTTACTATAATCCGTATTATCTGTATATTTTCAACTTTCAAAACTGATTTAAAATTCAACGAAATTTTAATAAAAAGCGTCCGTTTATATAACGGTACTGTTCAAAACTACTAAAAGCGCAATTAATCAATAACTAATTATGCTAGAGACACCATTCTAACCCCCTAGGAAAGGTATGAGAGGGCTTTATGAGAGCCAGTGTGAAAATTGGACGAGGGTCGTAGCACCGCCGACTTTTAGGTAGATTAGAGTGTATCTTTGTGCCTAAAATAGACACAATTGGATGAAAACTTGACCTTGTCCCCATATAACTATATATTATTCAATTTTATTATCAAAATAATCTATATCCAATATCTCACAAAATAATCTTCTTTGAAGAGGCTCACTTTCATCTAAGTGGTGCGGTAAATAAACAAAACTGCCGATTCTGGTGAAACGAAAATCCATCTACACATTATTCATTCACTTAAATTCATAGTTTGGTGGTGGCACCGCTACTGTAAATGAGAGCGGTATTGATCAATGATAACCAAGTTTTTATGGCCGCAATAGGAAGAAGTTGATATTGAGGCCTCAAGCCACACCGCGCATGCAACAATTATTGTGAGAAAAGTCTCGAAAATTCAATTCATCGATTTCGTTCCTGCAAAAGAAATCGTGGAGGCCATTTGAATGATGTTATGTTCAAAACTTAATAATATCAATTGTACTTCGCATTAATAAAAAAAAACATTTGAATTTCATTAATAAATAATGCTTTTTTTTCGTATCACTTTTATTGGAAACCCCATATATTGATTAGTCGAAAAAATCTTTTCGCATTTTGTCAATAGATGTTGTAGCAGTCGTATATCTCCGCCATGTAGTGTTGGAAAGGTGAGATTTAAAGCTTCATTTAAATTGAAAAAAAGTTACAGCTGTTTAAAAATGAGTGAAAATAATGAAGAAATTCGTTATTTTGAAATTTTGAAATAAAAAACTGAAAAATGCCACGCAAGCCACCAATGAAATTTATGAAGATAACGGAGACGATGCTGTATCAGTTTAAGAAATTTAAGAATCTGCCTCAAATGCAAACAGTACATCGAGGTAGCTTTTTTCAATTATTGTTGAAATAGTAGTTTAAAGGCCTAGTTAGTTCAAATAGCGACCGAATTAGAAGATATAGGGAACAGTTAAGGAATGATTAATTTGTGGAACCGGCAGAACCTCTTTCATTAGTTTGTAGTAAAGTTCCTCCACAGTCAGATGCTTGTATTAGACATGTGTATAGTAATCGCCGTAGAAATGGTCGACGATATAATAATAATTTTAAAGCGATAGATTTGGGTGTATTTTTTTGTTGCCAGTTGGTTATCGTCACTTAATTAACCAATCATCAGATTTTCCCTCCGAAAGTACTTGGAAGCTTTGTTACTTTGCCATTCACTTGAGTGTGACCAGAAACGATTCTTTCATATGTTTCTCAAGCAGTTCACGACTTCCGGTCTTAGACCAAGTATCCTCTGGGTGGCTAAAAAACATCCGTTTGAAGATGAGCTAAAGTGAAAAAATATCTTTCCCCAGGGTTGTGCGCTGAACTCGCCATGTAAAAAACACCTCCAATTAATAGAAGAAAACAGCCTGCTGTCGGAAAGTAGGCTACAACCGCGTGGGCGGTATCTACAAGGTTAGAGACAAGTGCAATGACGATAATTCCTTGCCATTTTGTTTTTGAAGAGGAAACCAATTTTCAGAATTTCGCTAATTTGTTAGAAGTTTCAGCGTCACGGCCTTTTCTTAATGTTAGTAATTTGCAAACAGAAAAAGAAAGATGCCGAAGTGCGTGAGTATGAAGAGCTTGATAAGCTGGCCGATAGGGGTAATGGTCGAAAATTCTACGAAAAAATGAGGCGGCTTACAGAAGATTTCAAGACCGGAGCATACTCTTGTRGAACCCCCAAAGGTGATCTAGTCACTGATGCCCAGAGCATACTTAGATTATGGAGAAAACAATTCTCCAGCCTACTGAATGGCAGTGAAAGTATAACGCCAGGAGAAGGCGAACCCGATTCCCCAATCGATGACGATAAAGCAGACGTTCCATTGCCCGACCATGAAGTAGCTTGAATAGCAAGTACCCGCCTGAAGAACAACAAAGCGGCGGGGGCCGATGGATTACCGGCCGAGCTATTCAAACACGGCGGCGAAGAACTGACAAGGAGCATGCATCAGCTTCTTTGTAAAATATGGTTGGACGGAAACATGCCCAACGAATGGAATTTAAGTGTGCTATGCAAAATCCATAAAAAGGATACCCCACAATCTGCGCCAACTACCGTCGAATAAGCCTCCTCAAAATCGCATTTAAGRTTYTATCGAGCGTATTGTGTGAAAGATTAAAGCCCACCGTCAACAAATTGATTGGACCTTATCAGTGTGGCTTYAGACYTGGAAAATCAACAACCGACCAGACATTCACCAAGCGCCAAATCTTGGAAAATACTGCATTCATGCCGCGATGTCTGAATTTGGTATCCCCGCAAAACTAATACGGCTGTGTAAACTGACGTTGAGCAATACCAAAAGCTCCGTCAGAATCGGGAAGGACCTCTCCGAGCCGTTCGATACTAAACGAGGTTTCAGACAAGGCGACCCCCTATCCTGCGACTTCTTCAACCTGATTCTGGAGAAAAAAATTCAAGCTGCAGAACTAAATAGAGAAGAATAGATTATACCAGCGCCGTTAGCTCTACAGACTGGACAAGGAAGCAAAACAAATGGGTCTGACAGTGAACGAGGACAAGACGAAATATCTCCTGTCATCAAACAAACAGTCGTCGCACTCGCGACTTGGCACTCACGTCACTGTTGACAGTCATAGCTTTGAAGTTGTAGAT
>NW_017536908.1:275879-277782 GCF_001853355.1 Bactrocera latifrons | reverse complement strand
TGTCTGAATTTGGTATCCCCGCAAAACTAATACGGCTGTGTAAACTGACGTTGAGCAATACCAAAAGCTCCGTCAGAATCGGGAAGGACCTCTCCAAGCCGTTCGATACTAAACGAGGTTTCAGACAAGGCGACCCCCTATCCTGCGACTTCCTCAACCTGATTCTGGAGAAAATAATTCGAGCTGCAGAACTAAATAGAGAAGGTACCATCTTCTATAAGAGTGTACAGCTGGTGTCGTATGCCGATTATACCCGCGCCGTTAGCTCTGCAGACTGGACGAAATATCTCCTGTCATCAAACAAACAGTCGTCGCACTCGCGACTTGGCACTCACGTCACTGTTGACAGTCATGGCTTTGAAGTTGTAGATAATTTCGTCTATCTTGTAACCAGCGTAAACAGTCAGTCTAGAAATCCCACGCAGGATAACTCTTGCCAACAGGTGCTACTTTGGACTSAGTAGGCAATTGAGAAGCAAAGTCCTCTCTCGACGAACAAAAACAAAACTCTATAAGTAACTCATAATTCTCGTCCTGCTATATGGTGCAGATGTTTGGACGAGGTCAACAACTGATGAATCGACAATGAGAGTTTTCGAGAGAAAGTCCTTTGCGCGTTGGCCACGGCGAATATCCCACTCGATGGAACGACGAGCTGTACGACATATACGACGCCATTGACATAGTTCAGCGAATTAAAAGACAGCGGCTATGCTCATGTCGTGTTGTTGTCCGAATGGACGAAAACACTCYAGCTGTGAAAGTATTCGACGTTGTACTCGCCGGGAGAAGCAGAGGAAGAGGAAGACCTCTACTCCGTTGAAAAGACAAGGTGGAGAAGGACCTGGCTACGCTGGGAATATCCAATTTTCGCCACGTAGCGAAAAGAAGAAACGACTGGCGCGTAAGCGGTATCTTCGCCAATTAAGAATGGCAAGAAAATATATTTTTTTACTGCAGCCTTTTTAGTAAAATCAAACGTGTTTGTGTTGTGAAAATTGTGAATAAGCGAATTTACAATGCTGAAGCAGTCGAATTAGAAAGTAAAATTAGCATTTGGGATTTGTACTATGTATGTATGTAGGACTGTGTAAACGGACAATAAGGCTGAAACAGAAATGCAACACTGCGTAGGWTATAGATGTGACAGCAGCGGACGGACTGGAATGACAACGAAACAGTAGGTACAAGGAGGAATGAAGGACAGAAAAACGGACAGACCACCACATACAAAAGGAAAGCGTGAATTTTGAAAAAGTATCCTACAAGTGGTGCCAGAAGCGAAATTTGATTTCAGGATTGGAAAGTGCGATTTTGCATGATCAATTTGAAAATCTTTATACATTTTAAACGCGTTCATTCTTATAAGTGGTCCGTGATGTGCGAAAATTGTGGTAATCAAACCGCATAACGGAGGAGCGGTACAGCTTGGCTCTCGAGGAGCGCTAGCGACAAGGCGCAGCGTCGGCGAAGACGCAGCAGCAGCAGCAGTAACAGCATCAGCGGTAGTAGCAGCAGTAGCAATAATAGCACCAGTAGCAGTAACAGCACCAGCATCAGCAGCATCAGCGTCTGTAACATCAGCAGTAGGAGCAGCATCAGTGTCAGTAACGGCGGGCATATAGGGCAAGTACAGTTGGAGGTGGCGTTACATTTCATTGGAGAAACAGTTAAGTCTTTTTGGTATACAATTGCACATTTTTTGAATAACCTAAAATAAGTCATTGAATATTTTTGTGAAAATTTTGTGAAAAGTTGTGGCGAATATCGCAACAAACTTTTATTGATGAAAATACGTTTTAAAAATTCGATTTATAGAAAACATTTCTCTGTAAAAACATTATGCGGAAAAGTTAAAACGAATATTGTAACGCAAACTAAAAGAAAATATTATCATTAAAAT
>NW_017536908.1:271662-275224 GCF_001853355.1 Bactrocera latifrons | reverse complement strand
GAGTTCGAAGTTGGTTCATGAGACTGTATAGATGGGCACTGATGCTAGGAACAACCCAATTAATGAAGGTGATAACAGGATTGTTGAACTGAGCGAAGAGTTTGAAACCCTGTGTATGGTCGCAGGAATGGAGAAGGTACCTGTGGGCGAAGTCGATCTTTCACACCTCACAAAGACCAAGCAACTATGGTAAGAAGAATGGTAGCGAATTATAAGCATATAAGCAATTCGAGTTCGCCAGTAGAGATGAATATCTTACTTTCAGATGACACCCCAGTATATGAAAATCCCAGACGGATGTCATACAGCGGTAGACAGGTAGTGGATGAACAAGTTAGGGAGTGGTTGAAGGATGGGATCATTAAACCCAATAATTCAAATTATGCGTCACCAGCGGTGTTAGTTTCAGAGAAAGATGGAAAGAAACGTTTGTGTTGCGATTATCGGCGATTAAACACAAAGATAGTTCGCGATAACTTCCCGATGCCAAATATCGACGATGTTATCGAAAAGTTACAGGGTGSTAATATTTTTACGACACTAGATCTTAGGAATGGATTTTCCATGTCCYAGTGGAGCCTACATCAAGGAACAACACCGCATTCGTTACATACATCGGGCAATATGAATTCCAGTTTTTTCAAGATTTATTTCAGCAGTATTTAGAGATCTTATACAAGACGATACTGTGGTGGCTTACATGGACGATTTAGTTATTCCCTCCAAGGATTACACTGAAGGCGCACACAGTTTAGAACGAGTTCTACGATTAGCTGAAGAATATGGTTTGTAGATGAAATGGAACAAATGTCAGTTTCTTATAAGTAAAATAGACTTTCTAGGCTATGTTATAGAAGACGGTTCGATAAAACCATTTGATGCAAAAACGAAAGCGATTAGGAATWTCCCATTGCCACATGACCAGAAGGCTTTGCAGAGATTCCTGGGATTGACATCATACTTTAGAAGATGTAGTTTCATGTAGTTTTTTGTTATAAAACTTACCACAACACTAAACCAAGCGCCGATCATCAGCCCAAAACTTTGACCAACGAATACAGTCAGCAAACTCATAGCAAAAAACATCCAAAATCGCTCCCACTCCATTGGTTGATAACTCCACAGATATATAATAACAGTAAAAAGTAAACAGCCAACAACCTATGGAAATGATGGGATAATTATTATTTAATATCTTTATGTAAAAAAAATATAAAAAAAGTTCTTACCGAAATGGGCAGRTCGATTAATGTAATTGACGTGTAGTAAGCCTTTAGGGAATACCATCGATTAAAGTGTTCTTTCAACAATATTGACATCTCTATTGGGACTGAAATTATACATAAAAAAAAATGTATATATTTATATATTCACAACAAATTTGATGAGATTTCAAAACATTCACTTACATGTTAATACAGTTAACATCATCGTTGTCATCGAATGATGGATTAATATTGCAAATAGTAAGTTATAATTGTCTAAAACTCTCGAGCCCTCTCGACCGGAGCCGGCGTATAATGAACCCAGAATGATGGCAACAAACACATTTACAGCTATGCGCAAATGAGTCAAGGTTGTATCACGCTTAGCCTTTATATATCCCCGATGCAGTAATACCGATAATTGATTGATATAGCTCGTATCCTCCAAAGAACGTTTTTTTGATTTTCTCGGAATCGGATATTTTCGAATTAATGTTTCTGCGCGTAATATAGAACTTGGGTCGTCAAACCACGCTAGACTACTACCATTCCCGGCTGCTGATTTCAAGATATCAACTTTATCGTTCCCATATTCTCCGCAAGCTAATTCTATAACTAAAAACAAAAAACAAGTCAACGAATATGTATTGGRTAAAACTTTTACTCATCGATGAATTGTAAAAAACATTTATGAGAGTAATATTGCGTTTATTTGGCTAGTTTATTGTTTGTACTGTTTTAGAACTTACTGTAATCAGCAGGATTGTGGTAAACAGGACATGGCAAATCGACGGTCTGTAAGAATGGCACTAATTTTTCTGTACTGCCTTGGTACACACAATTACCGGACGATAGTACGTATACTTGATCGAAGATTTGGAATAATTTGGCTGTTGGTTGATGAATTGTACAGATAATGGTCCTACCCTGTTGCGCCAACTTCTTGCATAATTCCAATACTTTGGTGCAGGAACTGCTGTCCAGACCACTGTATATGTTAAACCATAAAATATTATAAATTATTGGATTTTTTTTTTCTTTTTGATATTACATTTCTTATGATCTTACGTTGTCGGTTCGTCAAGGAACATTACTGTTGGATTGTTTATCAATTCCATTGCAATAGAGAGCCTCTTCTTTTGTCCACCGGATAGACGCATAGTCATTGTTTGGTCATGTTCGTACAAGCCTAGCAGCAACAGAATGTCTTCGATCTACGTGTGAAGAAGTCAGTCATAAAATTAAAAAAAAAAAAACAGAAAACTTTTTATATACTCTTACTAACCCGTCCTTCCTTCTCCTCATAACTCACATTTGAGCCCAATTTCAAATCTGCTGCTATATGCATATTCTCGTTTACTGTTAATAACGGCTGAAGGCGATCATCTTGTGTTATGTAACAGGACATTCGACGGAATGAAGCTAAACATTAAATATGTATATTATAGATTTCACGTATTAACTATGTATTTGTATATATGTATATTCGTCAATTGCAAMTAAAAATAAAATGGACTGTAGTTCCAAAACCCATTTTTAAATAGTAGGACAGAATATCTAKGGCATTTGTGAATGTTACTTACGCAAGTCTCGTCGACGACCGTTCAGGAGTATAGAACCATCTACACCTGTTGTTTTAAAGCCAGATAACGCATCCAGTAATGTGGATTTTCCCGCACCAGAAGGGCCCATTATCGCAATTAGCTGACTGCCAGGAAATTTTCCGCCGACATTATGTAAAATCTCCTTTTCTCCTGAAAATGGGTTAACATTTTTGTTAATCCTTACACTAATGTAGAGGAATTAAGAACTACAAGAAAGAGTTTGCAAGAGGCTTATGTTACTGACGGACAACAAATACCTGAATAAAAAATGGTGAAGTCGATTGCAAGACTAAAAAAAAAATAGAGGCCGACATGCGTGAGTACGAGAAGCTTGACAAGATAGCAATGCTCGAAAATTCTATGAAAAAATTCGGCGACTAACAGAAGGTTTCAAAATCGGAGCATACTCTTGTAGAACCCTCAGCGGTGATCTAGTGACTGATGCCTAGAGCATACTAAAATTATGGAGAGAATACTTCTTCTGCTTGCTGAATGACAGTGAAMGCATAACAGGATGTTGAACCCGATTCCCGAAAATCAACAACTGATGCTGGATGAGGTGGAAAAGGACCTGGCTACACTTAGAATCTCCAATTGGCGCCAAGCAACGAAAAGGAAGAACAACTGGCGCATTGTTGGAAACTCGGCTATAACGGCGTAAGCGGTATCGACGCCAATAGAGGAAAACAACGATCCGATTGTAAATAATCTCTTAATGTGTTCAAAAAGTACCGTGAATTTTAAATTTTCGCG
>NW_017536908.1:270836-271078 GCF_001853355.1 Bactrocera latifrons | reverse complement strand
CCGATTTTATCCGTTTTAAGCACAAGGCGCATTGTTATTGGAAAGATATTTATTAAGATAACTCACATATACGGTATAGAGTCAAACTGACTTTCGAAAATCTTTTTATGATAATATAAAGAGGGCTAGGTGAAGTTTTGACCCGTGTTTTGCACATGGGCACACCTTACCACGAAAGGATTCTACCTCAATTTCAATAATGTATCTCAGAGATTTACTTATATTTTAGTGTTTAGTTTGTA
>NW_017536908.1:264754-270672 GCF_001853355.1 Bactrocera latifrons | reverse complement strand
TATGTTTGCACCTCTGAGCGGTCACTCTTTAGAACGCTGCCATCCAAAAACTATTAAAGATACGATCTTCCTACTTTCACAGGATATTTATGGAAATATAAGCTTTCGAAAAAGCAAATAAAATTTTTTTTTTTTTTTTTTTTGAAAGTATCACACTGGTATAGTGAATTAAGCAACGCTAATGCGCATTGAAATTTTATGGTGACAGACGGCAGACTTGTGCATTTAGACAGCTGATTGTGAAATTTGTTTATTTATTTAAAAAAGTGAAATAGAAATTAATAGAATAAATTATTAATAGCAATTTTGGTATTTTTGGAAAATCAATATAAATTTAACGAATTTATTATTAACTACGTTAATAGATAATAGAGTGAAATTAGAAGCAATATGTAATTGATTGTAATGCGGAAAAAGTGTGCGAAAAAGTTAAGAATATTGGAAAAATGGATAGCTAACTGTGCGTTGTTTATTTTCCGCAATCTAAAAATATTAAAATTTGTTTTTGTTAACATACTTGAACATAATTTAATTAGCAATATAAAACTGCTCACCTCTCAGTGTTGCCTACTCAAATTTGGTAAATTGAGCTAAATGCACGAAATTCTTGTGCATTACAAATGCGCAGGCAAATGTAAATTAAGTCCGCTAATGCATATTAGCGCTATCGTCTGTCAGGGCTATAATTGTACTGTTGGGTAATTAACCGTTAGGTGGCCTATAGTAGCCTCAAAATCATATTTTCATTCTTGGCTTGGCATGAGTTTTCAAACTTGTAAGAACAATTTATAAAATAATATACAAATTATTAAACTTAATTATTTKTTACACTTTCATTAGGTGTTGGCTGCGTTAGAGGAATTTGGAAAAGTTATTCATACATGCAGCCGCAATTAAGATTTTTTGACACAAGAGGATTATTGGGGAATGAGGCACTCTGCCAAAACGTATTTTAAATATAAATTTCTTGATTTCATATTACCTGAGTACATGTATATTAAATGTTATTTGTATAACTCGAAAACTCTCWAACTAACAAAAAATTGTATATGCAACTTTAATAATTTTTTATGTTTTTTCTCACAAAAAGTTAATTAATCTAGAGATTATTTCATAAAAATGAAGTGCCAAGGAGAAAACTCTCGATGCTATCTATAGTACTTTTCATAACTATCGAAACTGTTGAGTGCTGTTTGATTATCGTTTTGCAGATTTACATATCAGAGAGCCAAGCTTAATCAAAATATTTAGATTTATGTTTTACTCAAGTTTTCGAATGCAYGCACGGACAAACCCGGTTTTCATCTCGTCTCGTCATCCTGATCATTTATATTCATATACTACATAACTCTAATAGATATAGAATTCAGGTGATACAAGCAACCGTTAGGTGAACAAAACTATTAGAGCAACATTATATCAAGCTCGAGATAATTACAGCATTTATAACCAATCATATAAGTAAATATTGGAATTTATTTATTTYAGAAAGATTTACATGCATTGCATTCATACTTCTACTTACATACATACACGTCAAGGCATTAAATTATTTACATTCAATATATGACACAGTTGAAAGGCCATTTAAAGTAATAGAATTCGAATCTTAATGGAAGTAATTAAAAMCTCACTATTTGCGGATTGTAATAGGATTAATTTATCTCAAAGTTCAAAAGATCAATGCTAAATATGTTTGGATTTAGAATTCACTTATGATAGAAACACAAACATAGTACACACCCACACATACATATGTATACTGTTAATAAATCTATACTAGTATGTTCGCAATTATTACTATAATACAKTGAAATCCTTCATAACAGAAGTTTGGGTGTAACTTGCAAGAATCACCTTAAGCTCCAACACGTCAATCAGAGGATCGGAATCCCATATACATTTCTAACTCATACACTGATCCACCGAAGTTGGGGGTAATATTGATCCGATTTTATCCATTATTGATAATGCTACATTACATTAATATGCCACATACTAATAAAATGTTCCCTGAGATTCATTAAGGTACTTTTCATACCATCAGCAATTATATGGATTAAATGTTAAGATGTTATAAGTTGGGTATATGGGAGACAAAGGAAGTATTAACATGCTTCAACCCATTTATGACACACAGCCATACTATTGTCATAAAAATATTATCCTTGAATTGCAATTATATATATCACACATTTACCGATATTCGCGGTACAAAGGGAACTATATAAATAGCTAGGGGTTTGGAGGATGGAGTCAAGTGTAGGAGTTTCACGCAAGTGAGGAAAGTTCTCTGATCGCCATTCACTTGGGAGTGGCCAAAAACGGCTAACAAATTAAGCATTACGATTTGAGGGCATACAGCTGGAATGTCCAGCCCATTAATTGGGAAGGTGCCTCTGTCCAGCTGGTTGATGTCCTCGTGAAAATAAAGGCTGACATCACCGCTGTCCATGAAATGCAATGGRCGGGACAAGGACTGAGGCGAGGAGGTCCTTGTGACATTTACTACAGTTACCATATAAATGAGCGCAAGTTTGGTTTGGGATTCGTGGTGGGAGAGAGGTGAGAAATTCACCAAGCTACCTGGCTGTCTCTGGATCGAAAAGAGACTAACCAGATCGATCATGTTGTAATAGATGGAAGGCAGGTCTCCAGTGTTTTAGACGTGCGTACGTCCTAATGTCGACTCGGACTACTATCTTGTTTCAGCCAAGATACACACTCGCCTCTGTGCAGCAAAAAACGTACGACATCAAACACAAGGAAGGTTCGACGTCGAGAAGCTGCAATTACAACAGACAGCCGAACGATTTTCTATTCGGCTTGCACTCCTGCTGAGAGCACTCGTCAACAACTCGGTATAAGATAACTGTGGGACGTCCTTTCAAGCTCTTTAARTACAGCTGTAACTAAAATCATTGTGAGAGTCCGAAATGCATGAGTACGAAGAGCTTGATAAGTTGGCCGACAGRGTTAATGCTCGAAAATTATACGAAAAAATGCAGCGACTAACAGAAGGATTCAATACCGGAGCAAACTCTTGTAGAACCCCTAGGGGTGATCAGTAACAGATGCCCAAAGCATATTAAAATTATGGAGGGAACACTTCTCCAACTTGCTTGCTTGACAGTGAAAGTATAATTCCAGGAGAAGGCGATAAGCCTCCTTAACATCGCGTACAAGGTTCTATCRAGCATATTGTGTGAAAGAATAAAGCYCACCATCAATAAACTGATTGGACCTTATCAGGCCTGGCAAATCAACAACTGACCAGATATTCACCATGCGAAAAATCTTGGAAAAGACCCTTTAAAGCTGCTTTTGACGGCATAAAAAGAAKCTGCCTTTATGCCGCTATGTTTGAAATTGGTATCCCCGCAAAATCCAAAATAGATAAGGATGGGAAGCATATAGGTCTGGTATTGAACGARGGSAAGACGAAATATCTCCTGTCATCAGACAAACAGTCATAGCACTTGCGACTAGGCTTCAATGTCACTGTTGACATTTTCGTCTTGGAACCAGCATTAACAGCAACAATAATGTCAGCCTCGAAATTCAACGCAGAATAACTCTRGGYAACGGGTGCTACTTCGAACCAAGTGGGCAATTGGGAAGTAAAGTCCTCTCTCGACGAACAAAACCAAAACTCTATATAGTAAGTCACTCATTATTCCCTTTCTGCTGTATGGATATGATTACGAGTTTTCCAGAGAAATGTAGAGCAGATGAAGAGGAAGACCTCAATTCCGCTAAAGAGGTCAGGTGGATGATCTGGATGTACTTGGTACTTGAATTGGCTCCAAATTGGGTACTGTAACTGCGTAATCGGTGTCTACGCCAGTAAAAAAGAAGAAGTTATATAGTTATCTGGGAGATATGTTTACTAAAACCATTATAGGGCGGGGCAACCCTATATTTTTTTCAAAGTTTTTTAGCCCATGGGTGCCCCCTGCTTCTGCAATCCTCTGCGCGAAACGGCGGCTCAATATCTGATTTAAGTGCTTAGTTATGGCACTTTATAAGTGTTCCTTTAATAACGATTTGTGGGCGTGGAAGAGGTCCTATCACGCTTATCTATCTCGTTGTAACCAACCATTACGTGGCCTAAATTATTATACTCTTTAGTAACATGTTGCAATAGTRTAAAACMCAAAAAGAACAAAAAATGTACAAAATTTTTGTTATCAGAGATAATTTGAACAAAAAATTACGTAAATAGTGTCCATGTCTAATTATATATAGTTTTTGGTTTTGTATTAAAATATCAGTTTAATAAGTCCGGTTATRGAAGGTGTCCGGTTATAAGAACTATTCGTAATAGAGATTTCACTGTATTTATGTATCAGTGTCCCAAAATTTATACAAGATTTTAAGTAAATACAAGATGTGCCAATATTTGCCTCCATTTATGTAGTAAAGTTTTAACTGGGCTCACATATTCGGTACATAAGGTGTTGAACATTTTTTTTGTTGGATTTGGACACATTTTGGTCAAAAAGTGCGCTACTTTAAGTAATTATTACTGCAAAATTTTATTTCTTTATATTAATTACTTTTTAATTTGTGTTAATTTTTACACACAGGGGCTACCTACTCCGATCCCTTGGTCCAAATTACAGTTTTGTATCTTAATGGACGATTTGTGGGCGTGACAGTTGTCCGACTACCCAATTCACCTGCACACCAAGTTTCGTCAAGATATCTCGATTTTTACTCAAGTTACAGCTTGCAGGGACGGACAGACAGACAGTCACCCAGATTTCAACTTTTCTCTACATCCTGATTATTTATATGTATATGTATATATAACCCTATATCTATATCGATTAGTTTTTGGTGATACGTACAACCCTTAAGTGAACAAAACTGTAATATCCGTATTATATTATGTAGCAACTGGTTGCAAGAGTATAGAAAACCAATAGACATCTGACAGTTTAGGGTTAGTAAAAATAATATTAATTTTGGCATACAGTAGCGTGAAAAATATAAATATACACACAAAGCAAACCACAGAACTAAAATTTGTTATGAATAATATTGTAATTTTTAAACAAGTTTTATACATTTAGAACATCCCCTCCTACTAATAAACTCGGCTATTCGTTTAGGCATGGATTCAAACAAGTGTTCAAGATAATTTTTATTAATTTCTTCATTCCATTTTTTCCATTTCTTTTAGACATTTGGATTTGTCCATATAATGCCAGCAGTTCTCAACTGGATTGAGATCTGTTTGCTGGCCACATGAGAGACTTAATTCCATAAAAATCTTTTTGTTTTGTAACCTGTAAGTGTATGTAATGGATTATTGAAAAATGTAATTCAATATTTTTACGCTTTAGATAAGGTTTTRGCTCTTGGGGCTGAATCATCCTGAAAATAAACTTTTTAGGTGACATTTTCCCAATCTGATGTAGTCCATGTTTTGTGTGATTTTGCCCACTCTAGTCGCTGTTTCGTCATGTCTTGTAATCGGAGATAGCTTTTTGGTTGGACGTTGCGCTCGAGATTATTCAGAACATTTTACATAAAACGTGTAGTTATTTTTACCCTAATGCACATCCGTTTAATTTGTCGTATGTGACGAGGTTTTACTTTTTTCGGACGTCCACTGTCCTTTTTTCAAGCTACTTATCCTCATTTCACGAGTTATTTGACGTTTGGATAATTTATCTGTATAAATAAAAATGAATCRCCAAAATGTATGTACGCTCATAACATTCATACGACTGAACCAAATTAATATGGCCGTTGATGGCCAAGGATGGTTTTTGCGGCAAGAAAAATTCGAATAATTCCCGGGAAACCCGTAAAAACAACTCTTCTTTTTCCCATACAAACGAACGAATGTTTCTTTGTTAGTAACGCTAAGAGAACGGCTCTTAGTAACTCTTTTCCATACACTTTTT
>NW_017536908.1:240133-263204 GCF_001853355.1 Bactrocera latifrons | reverse complement strand
GTATTATTCGAAGTGGTGAAAACCAACCATGATTCATGGATTTTCGAACATTACAATCTCTTTTCGGTTTGTACGCCTGACAATAAATGCACGAAACATTATCCACGTGATTTTCTTTCTGAAACCGAAACTAGAAATGATGGATATCCATTCTATCGGCGTAGCTCACCAGACGACAATGGCAAAACATTCAACATTTAACTCATGGATCGTACTATATTCACCACTAATTCACATTCAAAACTCATATTAATGTTGAGTATTGCAGTTTGATGTAATTGATAAAYTACGTTTGTAAGTACGTCACTAAAGGAAGCAACATGGCGGCTATTGGTCTTGAACGAGATGAGATCAGCAAGTATCAAATGATCAAATGGTCGATACGTGAACTGCAATAAAGCGCTTTGTAGGATATTTCATGAACATTTTCCGACCGTTGTGCGTCTCGCAGTTAATTTGGAGAATGGCCAAAGAGTATGTATTTCAACTCAGAGAATATAGTACAGCCAATGAAAACACCGCCAGCAACAAAATTAACTTTTACGAGTTTTTGCTCAACTTTCGTCAGTGACCCGTTTGCGAGAACATTGCTGTATTTGGAAATATCTTGACATACATGGAATGAATCGTCGAAGAAATAGTTATACAGAAAGCAAGGCCAACCAGTAGATTGACATCTAGATGTGTTCTCAACTAATTCCTTAGGACGAATTTATACAATCCACTCGTAAAATGACGATGATTTCTACCTTCGATTAATGTTCGCCGTTCAACTTCATTTGGGTCATTGTGAACTGTGAATGGTACAGTGTGTGCAAGTTTTGGAGAAGTAAGCCAGCAAACAAAAATAACATTGCCAAAGACATTTTACATCGCCTTCGCTAAAAATTGGAAATGGGTCAAATCCGGTTGATACTTCCGGTGGTTTGATATCAATTCCRTTCGCCGKTTAYCAATTCACGAAAGATGAACTCATCACGAATGTTTATCCGAACATTGGCTAAATTATAGTAACTACGATTCCTTAAGTGCACGCGCAATGTTAGCTACCGAAAATACCGATGTTGTTGACTTAAACTGGAGGATTCAAAGTCAAATTCCGCTCTTRCAGTCATACAAATCGATCGATCGTCTTGACAATAAAGAYKATGCCGTGAATTATYCAGTGGAATTTCTAAATTCTTTGTAGAGGCTTGATATGTCACCGTCATTTGCGTCTCAAAGTTGGATCTGTCGTTATTATGTTTCGCAATCTTCATGCATTGAAACTGTGTATTTAATCCGACTGATTGTGACGCACCTATCGAATACAAGTGGTACAAGTCCTTTGAGTTCCATGATTTGCCATTTCAGTTCAAACGTATTCCGCTTCCAGTGAAAATTGCATTTGAGGTGACGATCAACAGGACACAACTTGGTTTGCCAAGTTTGGAAGTGCTATGTTTTTCACACGGTCAGATATACGTGGCGAGCTCACGAGTTTGAAAACCATCTTTTCTGTACACCGAAACAGAAACCAAAAAATGCAAAAAATGTGGTTTATCAAGCAACGTTACATTGAAAAAAAAAATGAAATGATAAATTCATCTTTCTTTTCATTTCAAAACATATAATTTCACGCAGGACAACGGCTGCGAGGTCAGCTAGTTTGTATATAAAGATACTGTTTATGTTTTCTTTTCTGTTGACAATACCATGTTCTTAGACAAAAGAAAATACCGCAAAGACTAAAATACACATGTGTGTAGGCTAACGGTTTTAGAAATAACGGTAAACTAATGTAGTCACATAACAAAACCGCCAAATAAGGTAAATAGTGAATTTTAAACAAATTGTGACAGTTCAAATGTTTTTAATTATAAATTTTCGACTGCATGGGTGTTTTTCGCCGAGTGTATGTGTACATATATACTTAACAGAAATTTGATTCCAATGCAAAACTCAGTTCACCSCTTTTTTTTAATGAAAAATCATATTTTGCTATTAAATTTCACATAGGAATTTAGACTAACAAGATATTTTTCTTAAAAACTTTATGTATGTATACATTTGCTACACTCGTTTACAAAAACGGGCGCATACATGTGTTCACTGGTATATTACATACAATGTGCGTTCCCCTGGTGTCGACTGGTGCGTTAGAATCAGCTWTCTTTATCGATTGCCCAGAGAGAATTTCATGACATTTCATTTATTGGAAGTGAAGTTATTCCGGTTTAAGTGTCAGAGCAAACACTACATTTTGTTTAAAAATTRGTAAAACTTTTACCGAAGCCTTTAAATTGATGAAACAAGTTTATGGCGATGATTGCCCGTAGCAGAGTGCGCGAGTGATTTCAACGTTTTCAAAGCGGTCGTGGGGACATAAATGACGATCAACATGTGGGCCAATCAAAATCCGTGATCACCGTGTGATTTCATCTGAAATCATCATTGAAATTCATGGAAATGGAGTTGAACATCTCAAAACATCGATTTTTCGCATTTTGACCGAACATTTTGACTTACGAAAGGTGTGTGCACGGTTTGTTCCACWCAAATTGACTGACGACCAAAAATTGATCAGAATCCAACATTCGAACGAAAATCACATTATAACCATTAACCACTCCCCGTCTTCACCTGATATGGCACCGTGCGATTTCCTCGTTTTCGGAAAAAAGCATTTGCTAATGAAAATAAAGCGTTCTTTAGACGTAGAGGCCATTCAAAAGGCTTGCACCGGCATACTAGCGGCCATACCGGCCAACGAGCTAAAACACACGTTCGACATGCTTTTGGGCCGTGCAAAAAGCTATATTGAAGCCAAAGGAGACCATTTTGAATAAAAAGCAATAAAAAACGTTAACTTCGGTTGCACCGAAGCTAMATACTCTTYACAGGTCCATTTCTGTARGTAACTATGTGTTCAGATTGTATGGAAGCTATATGCTATAGTAATCCGTTCTGWACAATTTTTTTGGAGATTATATTGTAACCTTAAGCAGTAATCCATGTCAATTTTCGTGAAGATACCACGTCAAATGCGAAAGTTTTYCATACAAGCCCTTGGTTCCGATCATTCGGTTTGCATGGCAGCTATATGCTATAGTAAGCCGATCTGAATAATTCCTTCCGATATTACATTATTTCTAAGAACAATAACTTATACCAAATTTCGTGAAGATACATATATCGTCAAATGAGGAAGTTTCCCATGCAAGCATTTGATTCCGATCATTCAGTGTTTATGGCAGCTATATACTATACATAGTAGTCCGATTTAGAAAATAACCTGTGTCAACTTTTGTGAAAATACATTGTGAAATGTGAAAGTTTTCTATACAAGAACTTGATTCCGATCGTTCAGWWTGTATGACAGCTATATGATATAGTGCTCCGATATCGGCAGTTCCGACAAATGAGCAGCTTCTTGAAAAGAAAATGACGTATGCAAAATTTCAAAACGATATCTTAAAAACTGAGGGACTAGTTCGTATATATACAGACAGACAGACAGACGAACAGACAGACAGACGGACATGGCTAAATCGACTCAGCTCGACATAMTGATCATTTATATATATACTTTATAGGGTCTCCGACCCTGTTCAGGTATAAAAATGATTTTGCCGAAAAAACAATTTGCTCTGCTTTTTTTAAGTCCTGGGGGCCTATTCTGTAACTCGATTCGAAACAAAAATTTACTCGAATTCGRATTTTTTATATTCTATAACTCGATTTTCGGATTTTCGAATAAAATATTCGTTAGCTTTTGAGTTGTAGAAAGCAAAAACGAAATTGTACGTATTTATACTGGCACAGGGTGGTAAAACTTTCGCTTAATTATAAAGTAGATCCGAATCTCGAATAGAATAAATTTACGAATCGAGATCCCCTKTTTACTTTGGAATTCACCTTTTATGCATTTATAGCTTTTGCCAATTATTTACTCTATAACTTTATCTATAATTATATAGCAGGTCAGAAGTAAACAAACAATAATACTTATTAGATAGACAAATATCATAAAACTGATATTATATTCACTTATTTGTATTTTCGTTAGTAAAAGCAATACTTATATTTACGTATGTTCAAAGGTCAACTTGTTCGCTGATACTATAAGACAATTCAAGGATGGTTCAATTYAGGTGCAGCGGAATTTTATATCTCACATTTGGAAAGAGTTAAAAAAAGTTTATTTGACGAAAAGTGAACCAATTGCCACATTTTTGGTATGTTAGTAATTTATACTACTCGTATATGTAGATCACATGGTGCCGTGTACAAACATGAAAAGGAGCTATTAAAAGTTCTAAATTCATTGTGAGCATCGAACAAAAATTTGGATAGAGAAAACATATCCACATAATTTTTAATTTCTGATATATAAACTGATGTATTCCGTGGGGGGTCAACTAGTAATAACATGCATCTGCATATTAGTTAGCACGGGCTTCATATTTTAAGAGCTACCTTTGGTATGCCTCTAAATTTTTGTTCATTTCTAAGATATCCTCACTGTTATTTAAGATTATAATAACGATTTAATCTATAATAGTATAGCCTCAACACGTTTTCAAATTAATATGAACTTCAAAAAAGTTTTTGCTAAAATTTGCATAAAATTCGCTGCACAACAACWACGAATTCCAATGAAAATAATAGATATTTGGCAATATATAAAACAGTTCTGTTTAAAAATAAAATGTTTGGTTATTACTATTTGTGTGTAATATGTATAATAGTATATGTAAAAGTATTTATGATGAATATAGGTTTTCTTACCTTTTCCAAACCCCATTTGTACTGTAAGTGACAGCTCCTTAAATTCTATATCTACTGGCTCACGGGAAGGCAAATTCGAGAATGGTTCATTAGAGTTTTTCTCCTTACTGCCATTAGTACAACCGTTACTTTTATTTGCCACCAATGGCTGTATTTGTGTCTGCTGTTGATCGCTATGTACTTCGCTGCCATTTGGCGCGGAGGCAAAGACGCTTCCGCCATTCCGCCAACCATGTACACTGGTTAATGGCACYGTTGTTGGGCTATAAACAGGAGTTGACCGCTGGTCAACCACCTCAATACCCAGACCCAATGCTGATGCTGGCAATGAGGAAGGTGCGAAAAACTGTTCTCGTGCGGATAACATTTGCTGACTTTTTACTTGAGCTTTGATGTGCGATCGATTATCTTGGTCGTCGACTACGTTCGAACTAAAATAATGGGAAATTGTATTTATTATAATCTTACTTTATTAWAAGAGCTCATATGTAATTGTAAGCTGTGTATATATAMACACACATACATACACACATGTAATCATTCAAAATTATTGATTGCAATGTGATTTTTTTAAGTACAGCATAATCTAGCAATGTGCGTCAATCAGGGTATAACGACTGTACACAAATATGTATGTGAATATTTATGTATTCAATTGCCATTATTATATATAATCATTTCCTTTATTTAGCTCATTCTTTTGTTAAGTAGAACTTAAGCATAATAATGGCGAATTCTTTTAGAACATTTAATCAGTTTACTAGTTCMGTTCCATCAGTACATACASTGGTATCACTATGAAAAAAAATARTAAGACTTTGTTCATAATTTTAAAACTCCTAATTTATTCTTAAAAAATTTTGTGTTATCCATCTCAAAGTAATCCCCCTTAGTCACAATACACTTGTGCCAACTTTKTTTTTCAATCAAACAGTTCTTAAGTAAATTTTCAGAAAATTGGCGATAAACTCACRAAAAATTAATGCAGTATGAGATGATTCATTAGCGTGGTGCAGAAACCTCATCGGYTTATAATTACGAATACCTTGGCGCAATCAACGCATAACACTCAAAAATTATTCCTTATTGTCACCTCGATAATCACAGAAAACTTTCAACATAACCGTGAYTTTTAACCTGCTTTGATGTAGTTTTTTCGCAWTGGCTCACCTTTGCCATGATATTCGGCCGTTTGTAGTCCGTCTATTTCCGGGTAGTATGCATGGATCCCAGACTAGTCGTCAATAATAATACGTTTCATGACATCCTGGTAGTGGGAAAGTATTATTTCACAGACGTTAACGCTACGCTGTTTTTCGAAAAAATTAGTGATTTTTGCCAAATGTAAGATCTCTGACCGTTAATCGTTAGTTCTCAAGTACTAATGTACGTGGTTTGACATGAATTCGTTTTCGACCCTCTCGCGACAAACAATTATCACCGAATACCTTTACCAACGTTCTAAACGTTTCAGCAAATTTCAGATTTTGATTCCGCAGAGTTTAATCGAACTTCTTTAGTGAATAATCACACTTACAGATGTCACTGACGGTCATATCAACCAAGAAAAAAATATTTCATCGAATGGGTTTTCGCGTGAAATTTAAATTAAAAAGTCTTACTATTTTTTGACCACAGTAGTACACATATAAATATTGTGGATAATAAAGTAAATTGGATATATGTAGATCATTACACAGAAATGCAGATAACTTAATTACATTTAAAACATGGGCGGACACAAATAGTTTTTGGAAGATTATTATATTAAATATAGTAGTCTTTATATTTTGGTGGAAARTTTTCATATCGACCTTCTAATATTAAATCCTACTAAATTGAAGGAACACATTATAAACTATAGAGGTGCATAAAAGGTGAAGTGTAGAAGTGTCGAAAAAGAGCGTTTAGAGCTTGCATTCGTCACAGGARTGTGCAGAATATGCGAGTAAAACTATGAATTATGGGGTATAGGTCTACATCGCAGTTCTTCAATATATACAATACAGTAGGTAACTTGTTTTCTTTTGACTTTTGCTTATGCCGCCAATAACACTGCCAGTGATCAAGTTCATATCTGAGCTTCAAACATCGCACGACGTTGTTATTACTCAAAATGCCTTTGAATTTATCTAACAAGAAATCAATAAGATTTTCCATTTCTTTGGTTTTCAAAGCTCATGCTTTTTCTGGAAGCAGCAAACTCAGTTGAAATCCATCAAATACTTCTTTAGAAAAGCGCGTCTTCAAATCTTTGCCGATTGTATCCAACAGAGGAATATTCTTCCCAAGTTCTCACGCACACATTTTCGCGTTTTCTTTGTCGGCCGCAGATTTTTGATTTTTCTTCTGCAACTTTTAGTTCATGCCATTTTTTCGTACCTAAATATATCGAAAATGTTACTCAGCTTATAACGTTTCGATGTTGAAGATAAAAGCTCTGAAAGTATTCGACGCAGTACCCGCCGCGGGAAGCAGAGTAAGAGGAAGACCTCCACTCCGTTTAAAAGACCAGGTGGAGAAGGACCTGGCTTCGCTTGGAATCTCCTTGGGGGGCGGAGAAATAAAATATTGTTAAAGTTCCATCCCAAAAGTTAAAGTTCATTGTAACCTTATATTATCGTTTCGAGTAACTTGCATCTACAACTATATTATTTTGTGGTCTATATTGGTATTAAGTATGCCTGGAAATTTTGGAGAACTGTGTATAATTTTCAATGGTAAATCGTGAAGGATTGTAATTGTATTACAACTTATAAATTGAAATTAAAGAGGTAAGAGAGGTGATGGAATATTTCTATAAACGCAATCTGTATCAGATATTGTTGTAATGTCGTTTAATATACACATACATATAGTACATTTAATATTTGAAAGAAATAATTAAAACTAAGTAAGTAAGGTCTAAGTTCGAGTGTAACCSATCATTTTAAACTAAAGTGTAACAAATGGTATTGAATAATTAATCATCTATTTTACTCGAGCGCTTTCGGTCACTTCAAAAGATCTAAATACGAGTACAATTTACAAATACTGATAATATTCGACAAATTGCAGTGTTGCTAGGTAGTGACTTTTATAGGCTTGATAACAAAAGAAGGTATGTATAATGTTCACGACATCCATAAATTTTTATATTTCCATTATACTATAAAACTTTTCAATTTTCAGAATATTAAAATGGCTGCAAAGAAAAGTGCAGAGGTTAAATTATAACCTTGAAATCATAATTGGCATTAAACAGACTTTACTTCTGAATGAATTGCACATATTTTAGGCACATTTTAAATTTTTAGAAATTAAAAATTACTTTTGCTATATTTTTGATTTTTTTTTAATAAATATCGGCTTCCCCGATTGGAATCTTAACTTTAAAATTTATTCCTGAGGTTTTAACAAAAACAATTTTTGGCAAGTAAAAATTTATTTGATTAAATAACAAGAAAGCAAATATACATTAAAGCTCTCAGAAGGCTAACTAAAGATTTACTTACAATATTATTTTAAAACTTTTAAAAAACTTAGACTATTGAAATGTGCAAAAGATAATTTTTCGAAATTTCTCACTAGGTTTGGCCCTAAAGGATATTTGTTTCAAAAGACAACGTAACGAAAATTCGCAATTACTACAACACAGAACCAAACATCTTCTTCAACTCAACATTCTTCCTTACGGCTACTGAAATAATTCTCACAAGTTATTCGATTAATCTCTTCAACTACATACATATGTATTTAGTTCTATTATGTTACTTAGTTTTAACCGCTGATTAAAAGAGAGTTTCATTAATCATTAAAGGTAGTTAAGAGTGCAAAACCTACGGGCTCAGTTAAAGCTAGATACGATATTTTGAAATAGGAAAAATATTGAAGCCCAGAAATAAGTAAGCTGTTTACAGTTCTTTTTCAATTACCTTTAGCTTACCACTTACTTCTCTCATAAAAATGTCCCGATAAAATTTAATAATTACTATACACTACTCCTAAGGTGCTTAAGGTGCTTCATATCACTGTAACTTGATTCTGATGATTTCCGCCGTCCACTTTAATTTTAAATTCCGAATAAGCAATGAAACCATATGCCTGCTTTATTTGTATTCAGAAGTCATCACTTGAAAAAAGGTGAAGTGATATGATCGTATTATCAAAAACAATAATGTTATTTTCTTTAAATTTCTATAAATATAGTGAATGACTGCGGCTTGAACAGTTCTATACACAATACATATACACAATAAATAGCTTTGAAATTTCGGTGATAATGTGTATTAGGGTGCATTAACTTTCTACACCCTTTTTAAGGTTAGTGACCGACTGCTTATTCGGCATATTACGTTCCGTTTTAGTATGAAATAAGAGAAAAAACAAAAATGCTTATATGTAAATATGATAATACAGGCAATTTGTCCATGTAATTAAATGACTCTATATATGGCAGTAGTATTTACTACTATCAGCAAAAATAGTAAGACTTTTTCATAATTTGAAAATTCCCCCCAGTATATGTATTTGTGACAACCTTTTTTTAATCCTCGAAACACTTGTTAAACTCAATTTCCAGAATAGCATTCAATGCGCGTAGAGCAATGTCTTCAATTGACTCAAAACGTTTTCGCCGGAGCGACCGTTMGAGTTTGCTGAATATTTTGAAGTCACAGAGAGCTAAATCGCTGATTTCGGTAAGATATTGACTTACGAAGAATCAATGCAATATGCATTATCGTGGTGCAAAAATGAAGAGTTATCGAACAATAATTCCGGGCTCGTTTTACGAATTTGTTCGCGCCAACGACGCATAACACTCAAATAGTATTAATTGTTGACAGTTTGTGAAAAAAATTGTCAACATTTCCTTGATTTTTGGCCTGCTTTTGCGTAGTTCTTTGGGCTATGGTCCAGTTTTGTCACGATATTCGGCAAAACGTCCTTTTACTTTTCTTAGGGCCAAATAATTTTTCAAAATGGATTCAATGATCCAATGATTAATGACATTCCAACGATGCCAGTAAGATTTCTTACCATTAATCGTCGTTTCTTACGCACTAATGTCTTTATATTATTTGATGTTGACGGCCATCTTGTACGTGATTCGTCATCAACGTGCTCTCGTCCCTCCTTGAATAATTTGTACAAATCAAAATCACTTGGTCGCAACAAACAATTATCAGCGAACGCATATTCCAACATTCTGAACGTTTCGGCACCAAAAATTTAATGGAATTTCTTTATTGAATAACATCAGTCATGGTAAAAGTCGCCGAATGCACTTTATGTACTTCGGAAACACAAGCGTTTAATAAACACTTATGATTGTTTTGAAGTAACTGTCATGCCAATCTAGAAAAAAAAAACACTTCGAAAAATGGATTTTTGCGCGAAATTTCAATTGAAAAGTCTTACTATGAAAATTTAAAGATGTGAAAGAGCTAGATTAAGTAAGCCGATCCTCAATGGAAGACCACGAAGGATCGCACTACCAGCTAATAACTGTGGTGTTTGCAGAAATCTTATTTACCCCAAAAATTAGTTGATACGGCTAATGTTAATTTCAGTGTTTAGTATGATCCGCAAGATCAAGTAGGTTAACCTTATGTCCCACACTCTCTTAGGCCGGTTCTTCTTGTTGAAAAACACATATCGAGCTCACGCGAGGTCCATATGTATATAGATCCAGCTCGAAAACAAGGAGGACAAAAAGGACAGATAAATAGAAACGAGAATGTGTATTCTTGTGATATCAAGGGATGTGCTTTAAAGTTAAAGTGCAACAGTTTGTGATCAAATAATACGCACACAATATTTAACAGTCTTCACATACATTTCGTTACTTTCAAGGAAGTAATTTATTTTTGTAGAAATTTTACTCATACGCATTAATCATTGAATTTTAATCAGAAATTGCATTCCACTTTTCATAGCAAATAATCGTATAGTAGATCTGTATTAATCTGAGCAACCTCGTCAKTGATAATCAACAACATATACGTAAATTACTTCAATTATATTGAATATAAATAACCAGCTTATAAGTCTTTTATTTGTGTTTTGAAATAATTGTAAATATTATTGCCAACTAGTAGTGTTACAGTCAATTGTTAAATAGTTTGTAGTCTAAAGGTTATTTGTTACATCGATTACGAACACTTGCGTAGAAACATACTTGTATGTAAGTATATATTAAGTAAGTATAATTTAAACAAAGCTGAGGGAAAAATTCGCTTTTAATGTGCCAAGAGGTCTGTCGAGTATTTGAGGTCCCCTGATTATAAATTTGATCTCAAAAATGTTCGATCACTTACAGCAAATTTTATCATTTTTAAAAATGGTGGTGATTTGATCCTTACATCACTTTACTACAGACCAAAACATCTTACTTTTAAAAAAAATTTTATTTTCGTTTTACACAATCCAGAATTAACAAGAAACAGCTCTTCTAACATCATAGTAGATAGATTCCAATATTGTGCTTATAAAATGTATGAAAACAAACCTCATTGGTAAATTGTCGAACTTATCTCTTAATTTAATGTAACGTATATGACAAAGTACGAGGAGTTTCAAAGACATCACAAAGAGACAGGGGAGCAGGGGAGTACTAAGTTCCAGTGGAACTCAAAATTTTTACAATTTGTAATAATCAAAGTCGGGGAAATAATTTTAGTGGTTTGAAAATCCTTTACCTTTTGAACGTCAGGTATTAGTTCTAGGAGAAGGTCTGAATTAATTGCATTAATTTTTGGCATTACTCAGAGGTAGCATCACGACACATTATCAGATACAAATGCTATCTGAGTTTTATTGAGACAGCTCAGATGTTGACTAATATCCTGAAAAGTGAAAAGATTAATATTTTTATATTGTTTTCAATTGGCTGTATTTATGATACATATTAAGAATATTTCAATAAAATTGTTTTCAAAACACAGAAAAGTCTACATATTTTCAACAAAAAAGTAAGAAAAATATTTAAAATCTGATTCGGCAAAATAAAATACCGATCTTATAAAATGGTATGACTAATTACAAAACTCAAATTTGACGCGCTCCCCRTATGACATGATTCAAACAAAAGTTAACTTATACATCAGCTAGGGTAAAAATGAGCTAAACTAAGATAATGCGAGCATAATAAATATAAGGAATTTAACTTGAATATTCGTCGGTTAGTTATTGAATGGTATGTATGCACTACATACATATAATATATAACATCATAATCGTAGTACCCCGTTAAACGAATATACTTGTAGCATATACTTGTACATACGGTTTCTTTAGTATAACAAAGTATCACTAAATAATTATRGCTCTACATATGTATGTATGATAATAGAGCTCTCATAAAAATTGTACATTCTCATATACTTATATATATGTATGTACGTTTGTGTATATAAATATGTCGTTTGTTTTGTATTTTGTTTAATTACAAGACGTACAAAGAATTAGATTTGGACATTGGACTATTATTTAACTTAGAAAATATGTTATCAGACGTTAAATGTACGTACAGATGTATATGTATGTATGTACAGGGTTTGTCCGGAACCATTCGTTAAAATTCTTTAAAATAAACTCCTTCTGCGTCGATTCGGCATAATTTCGATTCGGAATAATTTTGAGAGCCGAGGTGCTTCTGCTTGGATCCCCTTTCTCGGTTTTTTCAGGCAAGGAAACAGAAAAAGTCCGGGACCGATGTCGTGGTGCAACTTCCAATCGGCTGTGATATCTTGTCGGACCCGATTGACCCTTCGTTTGAGTCTCTTGAGGATTCCACGTAAAACTTGGCGTTGACGGTTTGTCTAGGGCGAACAAATTTATGGCGAACGATGCCTTTGATGTAAAAAAAGACAATGAGCATCGATTTCCCTTCGGATTTTCTCATTCATCAGCGACCTCTTCCCGGCCATCCAAGAAGGCCTGGTGACACCGAAACACACCACTTCTTGGTAAAGCAACATCTGGGTAAGCCTGCTTGATCATATCAAACGTTTCTGTCGCAGATTTACCGAGTTTCACACAGAATGTAATCGCGTACCTCTGTTCTAATGAACGCAGAAACGTTGCGGGAAAATGTTTGTCCTGACTCTCCAGATGCTCGGAGACAATTCACTAGCCGTCCTCAACCGAATCCAGTCGGTGCGCGCACAGTCGTGGCGGAAGAAAATCAATCCTATTACTCTCCGGACAAATCCTGTACATATGTATAAGTACAAATTAAAGTGAGTAAATGCAATCATTAACAAGTAAGGAAGAGTTAAATTCGGGCCATTTCATACTCCTCCAACCTCCCAGAATTAAGTCCGGGAAAATACCTGCAGCTAGCGATTAGGGCTTCAAGATAAAAAAATACTTTATTGCGAATTTATTTCTTAAATATACATAGATTGAATAAGTTCGACATTTTTATTTTTATTTGTTTTTTCGTCACTTTTTTAGTTCATAAACTTTAGTCATGGTTTTTCTCAAAACTACTTTTTCAAGTCCGTGTTCACTGTCATTTCAAAATTACTTGACGGATTCATATCAAACCATGTACACATTTTTGGGTGTTTGAGGGTGTTTTCCACCCACAAAATGGCAAAATTTTTAGTGAAAATTAACAGTTTACACTTTAAATTATCGCCAAATATTTTTAAATAAAAAAAAATATCAGAACGTTGGGGGGAAGATTTGATTATAATTTTCTTGGTTTTTTTTATTTTCGGATGACTTCCAGCCGAGTTATAGTGAACACATTCTGGACTAAGCTCTCTTACCRGCTTATTCTTCAATACTTCTACATAAAAAAATTAACCTACATACATGGTCCAAAGTGTGCTYAATAATATAAAAAAAGTACGATTAAAATTACTCAATCCATATTTAAAAAATAAATTCGCAAACAAGTTTTTTTTTCCTTGAAAGCCTAACTCGTCCCTTCAGCTGCATAAGGTTTGCTAGTTATATGGGGTCTAGAAAAAGTTTTTACCGACTTTTATTAAGATAACTGAAATGTTTGCCGGTATATGTATGTACAGGGTGGCTGATGAAAGCCGCTACCAAAAAAAAAATTACATAACTTTTTTTCTATTTAATGAATCTGATTAATTTTTTTTTTATTTTGCAGATTGACTTTTACATTTAACAAAAATGGATAACTGGGACACTGAAACAAGAATTTGGGTTGTCCGCCGCTATCACGCACTGGAGTCCATAGTTTAGGATCAAAGAGAGTATAGGCGCACGTTTGACTTCAATCCTCCGAGCCGATGGGCCATAATGAGACTTGTAAACAATTTTGCCGAGCATGGSATAGTCAACAGAAGACCTTACCATCGAAACCCTTCAGTTCGAACGGAGGAAACAATCGCTGCTGTAGCTGCTGCCATACAAAACAATCCACGTGTKTCGACAAGAAGCTTATCTGCTCAAATGGTTGTAAGCAGACAGTCAATTATGCACAAAGATTTGGACTTATTCCCATATAAAATTCAAATGGCCAACAAACTGAACGGTGCAGACTTTTCGATTCGCTTGGAATTTTGCCAGAAGATGCTTCAAATAGTGGAAGAGGGTGGAAACATGTTCAACTGTCTTTTCATGTCTGACGAGACCCATTTCGATTTAAACGGCAACATAACCAATCAATATTTTCGAATATGGGGTGCTCCAACCCACAGATACTCCATGAGACGGAATTGCATCCACTTCGTGTCACAGTGTGGTGTGCAGTTTCATCACGGTGCATTGTCGAGCCCTACTTCTTCGAGGAAAACGGTCASACCGTTACGGTTACTGGAGACCGTTACTTGAGCATGTTGAGAGAGTTTTTCTATCCAGAATTACGCCGAATGAGAATTTCTTTCAACTCTGTGTGGTTTCATCAAGATAGAACATAGCCCAACATGTTATGAGAGAATTGCGACGAAAATTTCCCATAAGCTGATTTCCAGAAACTCCATATTCCGTTGGCCACCCAGGTCGCCTGACCTTACTGCACCTGACTTTTTCTTGTGGGGTTATTGCAAACAGGAAGTCTACAAAGCAAAACCAACAAATTTGATACCGCACATGCATCAACGAGCAGGTCGGCATTTAAATTCCATTATTTTTAAAACTAATTAAGCTATATTTAAAAAAAATGAATGAGCTTTAACATGAATAAAAGAAAAATGAATTCCATACACTGAAAAAAAAAATTATTTCAGTTTCTTAAAGTAGCAAAATTCATCAGCCACCCTGTATGTATACGGGATTAAGTCACCCGGGATTAAGTCACCCGGAGTACTTCTATTGACATACAGGCATATTATTATCAGAAAAGRGATTCTCTTCACATTTATGTACATACATAAATATATATGAGATATAGATTGACCGATATATAAAATTATATGTCTCTGACGCATTTATTTACAAATACATACATATATTTATCGCAATTTTAGTATTTAGGTGTCACAAACACCCTTTGAGTGGATAAAACTATTATACATGGTAGCATGTTACAGGAGTATTGTAATAAATTACCGCTTTACTGGGTCAAAAAAAATTAAAGTCTTATAATTAAACAAAACTTTTACGCAAACACGATTTGGTCATAAACTCCCACACTTGTATACTGTTATTGTTTACAAGTACACACACATGTACATGTACATACATATATACATAAATATAACTACACACTTAGGCACGTGGTCGAATGAAACTCAGAGCTTGAACACTTATATCGAAAAAACTTTTCATGTTGTATACAACTTTGAGAACGGCGTTGAAGAGCTAGACTTTATAATTGGTTGCAAACGAAAAATAGCATGATCAATTTTAGCATACCGTATCTTAGAGTGTTTATAAGTAAACATATTATCGTGATCCATAAGAATATGAAACTTGACTCATTGCAATATATTGGTTGTGCTCAATTTAGGTTATTTAAACCAAACATTTAAGTTTACTCAATTTGCAATACTTAACAATGATGGAACAGGAGAAAATATTAATTGTATATTGTATGTGCATACATACTTATGTATGTACATACATATATGTTTTTTGAAATATTTCACTAATTTGCTCCTAGTAAATCTTATAAAAAACTCTTTTCACACTTTCGCTTTACTTCATATCGCATTTATCAGCCAATATGTGGGCTATTTTATTAAAAGTAAGTGGATGTGTTTATCTAATAAAGGTGCATCTTTGTACCTAATCGGATAAATATGTACCCTAATGAAAGCAAAAACGCATTTTATTCTGTTAATAGCCCAAAAAAGCACCCCTATMTACCTCATATCTACTATAAAATTTTAAAATATTATTATATGTAGATTATTGCCGAATATATGTGAACTTAGTATACGGATCACTGTATATACATAGGTACCATTACTCACATTATGTAAGTATATTGATTTTCGTTATTCTAACAAATCTTGATCAAGTCATATGTCTGTATGTATGTATACTCGTATTCATAAAATTGCTTGACAATAAGTTCTCAAGTAGACTTCAGCAGCGTAAAAATTAATGAAATCTTTCTCTACCCCCAATACATATGTACATATCTATAGCCTATTAATAATTTCCTATTAGGACCTGACAAAATGTGTAAATAAAAATCCAAATAAAAAAAAAGATAAACAAACAAGTTTTCTTAAAATTTCTATGGTTTACCGCTGTATAAGTATGTATAATAAAATTGGTGTATGCTTTGATCTAAACCCTACATGAGTTCACGTTTTCAGATCAACTTATTATATTAAATCTAGCTTCTTCAGTTGAGTTTATATCACATAT
This sequence comes from Bactrocera latifrons, assembly GCF_001853355.1. NCBI lineage: Eukaryota > Metazoa > Arthropoda > Insecta > Diptera > Tephritidae > Bactrocera > Bactrocera latifrons. Next base: position 246,653 of record NW_017536908.1, on the reverse strand, counting down.
TACTCATTTAGGTATAATTTTATTATATAAATATTCATATATATTTTTTCGACTCGAGGTAAAAAAAAAAAATTAATAAAATAGCGTCAGTACAGGACCTTCACCCTAAGTTAAGAAGATACCAAATTTCATTGTTATCCATACACGATTTCGTCGAATAATGAATGCTTAACTCTTTTCTTATAGCATAATGTTTTGCAAACACTTGTATATGTACATATATTATACTGAAGATCTTTCAGAAGTATMAGTATAATTTGTTAATGTATTAAATGTTCGGCTACACCCGAACAGAGCACTTCTTTACTTGTTTAATTTCAATTATCATACGTATAAAGCTGCATACATAATGTACATATGTAAATATTTAACCGTATGTGCGTATTAGTCATTATATTTCCCTGTAGGGAAAGCAGTTCATTCATGAGGATATTGATATTTATTTATCATACAAAACAATATTAGTATACACACAAATTATTTATTTATCACGTCTTCTATTCGCAGACCTTGGAAATTGACTATTCGAACAACATCTGGTGTGTGCAATATATATGTATGTTATACAACAAATAAAGAAAAAGATAAATCCTAAGAGCATAGTTCGATCATAGGTAAAAGAATTGTAGTAAATCGAAAACATCTGGAAATCGTTTTTTTAGTGTTTTATAATAGCATTTTGATAATGTTTATTGCTACTTATGTGCTGTAACTTTGCATTCACTAATGAGAGACTTATAAAATAAAATTGAATTTTTGCCGTAAACAATTATTACCTTGAGCAATTGTGCAATTTTACCAGCAGGGTATTATTTCTTCGGCTGTGTAATCATAGTGCTAAAGTCCGAATTCTTATCAAATTATACATTTTCAATTTGAAATGTTAAATAAGTTGCCCGTGCATGTTAGTAAAATAAATAAATATATATGTACATATGTATATCCATATCATATCGAAAACTTTTAAAGTGAGATACTTAAGCTCTACATTAAAATACGAAACTCTAATTTAGTATTATGAAGAGGCATTTGTGGTTAGAAAATATAAAAAAAAGTAATAAGTGTAGTATATTGTAAATATATTAAGAAAAACTAGAGATATTTTACCTCCTCTGAATATGTCAGATTTGGTCAAAGCGGATGATCAACCCACCCACTCTAGATATAACGGTTATGTTAAAAAATAACGTTTGAAAATTAAGCAAATATTTCATTTTGCTTTTGATACCATTGATGTAGCAATATTAGCTGATTAAAAATCATGTGCTACAGCTCTCGCATGTGTAGCTAATTAGCTCTGCTCTACTACCGCTCCCAATTTTTTTCTACCGCTACGCCAGAGCAGAGCACATCATTTCATTTTAGGCTATTGCTACAGCTATAGTTTTTACCTAAAAAAAAATCTCCGACCAGAGCAGAGAACATACTTTTACATTGTTATGCTATGGCTCCCGACAAAGTGAGACCGGTAGCTACATATACATAGCATAACGATCGTTCTAGAAATTTTGCTGCCATGGAGTAGTAAATGAAAACCCTGTCAAGAACAATTAAAAGTGCGATAGCTCACTAAATAAATGCGTGAAAAGCGGTCAAGATGCTACGGAAAGGATTTATAGGAGTCGGTGTTAAAATCAGACAATGGTATGTCACCGCTCACCTTTAACAGCTTGACCAATTTCATCTAACTTCCTACATAACAATATACTGATATTCCTATATTTCGGTATAAAAATGGGTGAATTCGGACACTCCCCGGCTACTTGTATATAACAAAATGAATATTCTTTCATTGAACAGCATGCAAGTAAAGCACAAATGAACATATTGGCATAAGCTTTGCAAAAATATAGTATAAAGGTAAACAATTTTTCGTCTTGTTTACTATAAGGTCAATAACCTTTCAAGCTCCCACATTTTGAGAATGTGGAACCAGTGCTCATCGGACAATCTGTACTCAATATAATAATAAATTCTTTTGCAACGATTTTTATAGCATTAAATTGTGCCAATATCTGAAAAAATGCCTACGGCTTTCATCTTTAACCTTCCTATACCCGCGCCAAATGTTTTAACACCTATACCCGCGCACGGTGTGACAGACCGTGACTTTGACTCCTCTTACCTGGTTAATTTTCTATAAAACCGTTTATATTTTTTTTTATTTTATAGGAAATATAGGATGTAATAAAACAAAAAATAGCAATTGTTAACATAAATTATTTATTACTTTAATGATTATCAGTCTTTCCAAAACAGCCTAAAAAAAAATATTTACGAAAAACTGTTTCGTCGGTCTCACAGACATTTGCGCGGGTATAGGAAGGTTAAAGATTGCAAGAGTATAAAATGTTTCTAGCCTTTCCTTTTTTGTCGGAAAATCGACCCAGCGAAAACTATGCATGCAGATATAACTCAGAATTTCTATCTTTTTCCGTAAAGTAAGAGCTAATGTATGTATGTCCTTCTATTATATCCTTCTATATATTTTTATAATAGAATAGAAGGATTGTCTATTATTCTATTGTGTTTAAAAAAACCGAATTAGTTCATAAATTAAAATTTCAGAAATGCACCGACCCGAAATAAGACAGATTCCATCATTCAAATAGAACGAGTAAACAAATTTACAAAAATTACTATTCCATGGTAGTGAAAAATTCATTTCCTTAAAATCTCTCTCAATGTAGCAACCCAGAAATTCAAAACACCTTTGACAATGCGAAAAGGAGCTGCTTTTATGACGTGATGTCTGAATTTGGTATCCCCACAAAACTAATATGGCTATATAAGCTGACGTTGAGCAACACCAAAAGATCCGTCAAGATCGGGAAGGACCTTTCGGAGCCGTTCGATACCAAACGAGGTTTCAGACAAGGTGACTCTCTTTCGTGTGACTTCTTCAACCTACTTCTGGAGAAAATAATTCGAGCTGCATAACGAGAAGGTATAATATTCTATAAGAGTGTATAGCTGCTGGCGTGTGCTGATGGTATTGATCTCATTTGCCTTAACAACCGCGCCGTTAGTACTGCTTTCTCCAGAATGGATAAGGCAGCGAAGCAAATGCGTCTGGTGATGAACGAGGGCGAGACGAAATATCTCCTGTCATCAAACAAACAGTCGTCGCACTTGGRACTAGGCATCCAAGTCACTGTCGACAGTCATAACTTCGAAGTTGTAGATAATTTCGTCTATTTTGGAACCAGCATCAACAGCAACAATAATGTCAGCCTGGAAATCCAACGCAGAATAACTCTTGCCAACAGGTGCTACTTCGGACTAAGTATGCAATTGACAAGTAAAGTCCGGAGATCATCGCATTCGATGGATCGATGAGCTGTATAAGATATATAACGACATTGACATAGTTCAGCGAATTAAAAGACAGCGGMTACGCTGGCTAGGTCATGTTGTCCGAATGGACGAAGACACTTCAGCCCTGAAAGTATTCGACGCAGGAGGAAGACCTCCGCTCCGTAAGAARGACCTGACTTCGCTTGGGATCTCCAATTTGCGCCACCTTGCGAAAAGAAGAAACGAGTGGCGCGCTGTTGTTAACTCGGCTGTAACGCRTAAACAGTTTYTACGCCAGTAAATAAGAAGAAGAAGCAACCCAGAATTTGTTTTTTTATAAACAGTTCGGAATCCACTACACTGAGCTTCAAAATAGCATGAAATAAGCTGTCACATATTCATAGAGAAATTGACTAAAATACYAGTTAAGGTGTATGATATAAAGGAAAACAATTATTTATAATTTTAGAATGGGAATAAAAAGGAAGGCGGAACACCAGAATAAACGAACACATATGTACATAYATGCTTAAACAAATGTTTTTTTTTTACAAATGAAAAAAATTAAATGTCATGCAACTGTGTTATATTTTTCTATGAGACTTCCAGCATCATTTTTCACGTGCGGAGAAATGTTTAACTCTGCAATTGAGACCTTAACTCAGCCGATTTTTACTGTACTCCTTAATTTTTCTATACAGCAGAGAAAATAATCAATAACAYATATAGACCGGATTAAAATTTCTTCTCAAAGCTCATAAAAACACAATGTGGTGATTTGCATAACATGCTATGAATATGTAAATATTTGGCATAGTATACTCAATAATTTCTAATTTACAATTTTTTCCATAAAAACCTCTAATATTGAACGAAGGTGTCTAGCTAAGCATAGACAAACAACTTTTGCCTCTTTCTATAYATATTATATAWSTRWATGTAWRTWWWWKWTAKRTATRTATAYATATGTATGTATAAAATATGCATATGAATAGCCAATTAGCATTTACAAAAAAAGAAGTAAATACTATTTAATTCTTTTCTTTAAGTTTGATAAAAGACACACCGAGTGGTAAAGTGTTTTGAAGTCAATACTATATTTAATTTAAATAAATTTTAATTGAAAATGTGTACCTCTATGTAATTTAAAATTTACTATTTGAATTAAAGTCGGTTTTGCTCTCTAGGAATATATTTTTACTCCATTTAAAGCCAGACTCTTTATTCGCGAATAAATAAACAAAGTGTACTACAGCAAATCAGCTGCTTTTTGTTTACATTAGAATTTGTATTAAAAAAAACTACATAACAGAAATATAAAAAACAATAGATTTCGCTAATTTCGAAATCATTGAAAACGTAAAACCGAGAATTTCTGTAGATATTTATCCGTTGATGAGTGAGTTGTGAAAATTTAAAAAATAGGGCATTTGTAAGAATTTATGTGATAAAATTGCTTATATTTACATCTGTATTTTAAGGCAACAAATGCGGATTGAACTCAAGGTATTTTTTCTTGTGTACAAAATTGTGTACTTTTGGAAACACAAAGAAACGATAGCAATTGGAATCAAATTGACTCAAAACAAACTAAACCCCAGTTAAATCGCGAAACTTAATCTTATATACATAAATATATGTATATGTATGTACATATAAATAAAGAATTCAAGTGTCTTAAGCAAACACAAATATGCGAAAAGCAAACGAAACATTCACGAATTTTATCGAGCAGTTAGGTGAGATTGAAGCACGTAACACCTGTGGTGGGAAAGTATATATAAATACTTTATTTGAAACAAGTTATAGTAAAATTKTTGTTTGTTATACAAATATAAAAATAAAAGAACTGCGATGAAACTATCTTCTTTCTTAAACACGCACAAGTATATACTTATGTACTACATTCACAAATAAGCAACGGTCAAACAAGTCGAGTCGCTCACAGACAAACTGTCTTGTTTTTGCATTTATTAACAACAAATACACAGTCGACCAGCACCGTAGCTGAAACAATTGCTATTTAAGCTTAAGTGCTGCTGCAGTCACGTCAGCTAGTCTTGTGCAACAGTTGCAAAAACTGGATTTACTATGCTCCTTCGCTTTCAGATCTTATTATCTTAAAGATTCTTATAGTAAATATATGAAACCAGTTTCTATAGAAAGCAAGAAGCCCAATACTTTTGTGTCTAAATAGGATGCCGAACAAAACAATCTTCACAATTGTTGCTGAAATATTTAAGTAATTGAATGTGTCAATATGTGCTCATACACATGTTTGAATGGCAATGTCAAAAAAAAAGAAGTCATTCAGAAGCAATAGAAAATACTTTTTTTCGAGCTTTTTATAACACAAAATTTCACTTTCCGCTTTATCTTTTATTTATTACGAACTCACTCACATTTAAACAGAGGCTCTCAAATTTCTTTTTTTATTATTTAATTTGATTCAGTTTATTTAAAATTCACGTTTCCGATCGCGTATAAATTAGTCAGCGTATTTGTTTGTAGTCCTTATTAAAAAGTGTGTAGCGAGCAGAAGCACAAATACTCAACCACTCCGATCGAGCGTAGTTAACACTTTGGCTATTCTTGTCGAACCAAAACAGTATTGAAGCACAAAGCAGCTTAGCTAACAATCGGTTGGTTGGCTGTCCAGCAAGTGTGAACAAGTTAGAAGCAATATATAGCAGCAGCAGTAACTGTTTGGAGGGTGGTGGAACGGATGAATAACAGTAATAACAACTGATCGGCAAAAGCAATCAGAATTATTGTAGCAGCAAAAAGGTGCTGCGCTTCGTTACGCTTTTAAGCGTTTCCCAAGCACATATTCATTCAAATGCTTATGTACATACATATGTATATGCTACATTTAAACTTTCGTGTTGTTATCAGCTGATAGCAAATGCTCATCGCACTCATGTGAGTGGTGGTGTACATGTTTAAGACGCGGGGGTGATCCATAGCGAACGATCGTTGATCAACAATTGTTAACAGTAACAGTATTGATAACAACAATAAATAAAATGTCAATTAGTTAGCTATGAATATATAACTATGTACATACATATTCTTGTAAATAAATACATACATATGTATGTGAGTGCATAGGCTGGCAAGTCGAGAGTCCAATATTATCGAAATTTTTATTATCAAATGCTTTGTTTTCTTTGTGTTGTCGGTCTCAACAGTTTATTACTTCATTTACATATATTCATACTTA